>NC_051862.1:49286587-49552261 GCF_015732765.1 Culex quinquefasciatus | reverse complement strand
CCCGTGAAACCGAAGATTAATTCATTTCAGGACCTGCTAAAGTCAGGCATCAAACTAAAAATGAATCTCCACATGAGCCCAGATAACATTAGAATGCAAATTTTGGATAAGCTAATAACAAACAGTAACGATAGTTTGTTTGAAATGGACAAAATACATGCCTACGTCAGCGAAAGGGAGTTTATCGAGCCTATTCTGCCGTTCTATTACGACACTCAAACTAGAATCTCGACATATTATGTAATGGATGAAACATTAGGAGCCTTTATTCAAGCCTACCAAATGGCATACAGAAGCCCATTGATAGACTATTTTAGATGTACTCATGCTGTCTTTGTTGAAAGTGGTATCTGGAATCTTTGGCACTTACAATTCATGCCATCAAAAGGTCAATTCTATGACTCAACTTCAAATGACATGTTATTATTTGGGGATCTCTTTCCAGCATGGGCTGCTTTTGTGATTGGATGTTCTTTCAGTGGGATAGTGTTTGTTTATGAAATTATATCACTTAAATGTTTTCATCATCAAATCCGTAATGGCATCAAGAGAACGTTTCAATAATTCAACACATGTGTGCATACTGAGTATTACTCATGAAGATCCTCACGTTCTGCTAAAATAATTAATGAAATAAAAGCTTGATTTGAAAAAAAAAATCTTTTCGACATAATTTCCGAAAAAAAATCGAGGGATATTCATTGAAATACTGTTTTACAACTTAAATGATGGCTTATAATTTGATGACCTAAAGATTTTGCGCTCCCACTTTCCTTTACAGCTAATGAGCGAGCATTCTAGGTAGACCTAATGGTCTTAAACGCTCAAATTTTGATCATTCGTGATTATGGCAACTACGTAGCTTGCTCACGTTGCATATAGTAATTTTACCAAAAAAAAATATGTCATGCTATATATCTGATAATAACTCAAGCATCTGAATGATTCGAGAGCTCTCTATCATTCGCAACCAAGAATTCGAATCATCACGAATCAATCTGATATCGGCATCCTGCGCTGATTTGAATTTCTCCATAGCTCACAGATACAAGATAGAGATCTTAATTATACTATAGAAGTCCTTCCGTTATTGAATTTTCCAAGTCAAAATGTGACCACGATAATCCCAAAGGAATAAATCAAATATCATGTTTTACAAGAGTATAACAAAACAACCGTGTTAATGATAGGTTTATCCTGCAGTTCGTCGCTGTCGTGCTAACTTGTCGTACGTGCATTTTGGGTCAAATTGAGTTAAGCACGCCATTTTGTGCAGCTCATAACGTCATGATTCGAATTCCCGGACGCTTGGAAACCCGGACACTTCATCTTGTTTTATCAATTATGTGGATATAAGTTCACATAATTATTGTCTAAACTGTGTTATTTGATGAATTATTAACATCATCTTTCATTTCGAATATGTTTGGACGCTGTGGCCAATGCTAAAACAATTAAATTAAACTAAATCATGTGATTACCAAAACTGTGAAACATTTCTGCCGAAATATTTCATAGGCGTCCGAAGCACGGGGAAGGCAAACCAGACATTTTTGGTTCTGATTTTCTAAAATTTTGGCAATTTTTTATACAAAATATCGATTGTTTTGATGTTAACATCTTATTTGAGACCTAAAGAATGACATTCACTAAAATTTCGGCCCAAATTTGTGTGATTCATAAGTAAAATCGAGTGTCCGGAATTCGAATCAAAAGTGTCCGGATTTCGAATCAACTTTTATCAGTGTCCGGGATTCGAAGCACAACTAGTCATTTTGATTTGGAAATTCTGATGAAAAATGGTTAGAAAAGACATATTTTGCATGCATTCTCTTTAAATTGACTGTTTATACTACATCCTGATGATATTTCTACATTTCTAACTTATTACATGATTTTTTGCCAGCTTTAACAAAAATGATATTCTACTAAGTGTCCGGATTTCGAATCATGACGTTAATGCCTCACCTTTTGACCTTCCCAGATTCCCAAAATTCAATTTCAATATTGAGATATTCAATAAAAACTGAAAAAAAACTCCGTGCATTTTTGTTACCTTTCATATGATCTTGTCATGCTATCTTGACACAGCCTGAAAATTGATGTAAGTGCGACAATTGGCCAAAGGGATTTCAGGACAGAACACGTTTGACACAGGAACGAACTCGACTACCGTAAACATTTATAATTATAACTCGGGACTCCAGCAGCCAAATTCAACCAAACTTCGGCACAATGCACATAATGGTCATTCAAACAAATCATGTATGTTATTGTTTACATTGCAAGTTCTCGTTTTTTTGTTTATTCCAGGTCAAACATTAAAACGCGTTTTTCTTGGAACTACAAAAAGTGACGTACGACAAGTTAGCACGACTGCGTCGAGTTGTGAATGACACACGAAGAGGCCAGTTTTCACACGATACGAACGATTAAAGGCCCAATCCGAAGTACTACCGCAGTTTATTCGTTGAAATGCTACCAGAAAGGTGGATCGATTGGTTCTCCGAATACGACGAACATTACTGTTTCTACTGTGCAATAGAGTGCCCGAAATATGGTTTTTTTTTTCAAAATTTCGCTCCACAAGCTGAGCTGCCTTGAGCTATTCTAGGACTCTGGGCCAAATATGAACAAAATTGGTCAACATTAACCCATTGATACTCGAAAGTGAAGTTCGTATGGGAAAAATCGAAAAAAATGTATCAAAATATTCCCAAAAGTGAGATTCTCATTGGAAATTTGATGCTCTACAATTTTGTAGAACATACCTAAACTGTAAAACTCGACCCTGATAAGCTATAAGCGATTTAAAAAACCCATTTTTGTATGAAAAACATTTTTCCACCATCTTTAGGCTCGGGTAACAATGGGTTAATCTCAACCAATTTCGCTCAAAATTTGCATAGCTGCTTAAAGCAGAGCAGAGGGTTATTTTTCAGGGCACCCTACTGTGCATGATATATTAATATTCATTTTGATGGAATTTTTGGGAGTATTCTGTGATCGTCAAGGTTGAAGATTATTGCCAAACTCGCTATCAACGGGGAAGTAGAGCATAAACTGTGCACAACATCAGGAGAGCTGTCTATGATGATGATTAGTGCTTGAGATGTCCCACACAACGACGACGGCATATCTCGAACACTTCGAACCTTTAATCTGAATAATTGAATTACTGTGCTAACTAACCTAGAAACTATCCTAACATTAAACGAATGCTTGGATTGACGTCATTCTACAATGTGATTTATCTGGATTATGATCGCGAAAAAACATTGTCGTTTGGTTGCAGCAAAAGTGGAGAGCTTGTTCTTGAAAGTCTTCTGGCAAAATATGTATGGGAAACTAAGCCGATATTCCACTAGATGCAAGTTTGAACTGTTGGATCTCAGATCCAGGAAACTGGAAGGTATTTGAATACAACTATACAAGATTCGCACCATTCATGTTTAATAAATACATAGGACATTGATTATAGCCGGGACCGTGGTGTAGGGGTAAGCGTGGTTGCCTCTCACCCAGTCGGCCTGGGTTCGATCCCAGAAGGTCCCGGTGGCAAATTTTGAGACGAGATTTGTCTGATCACGCCTTCCGTCGGATGGGGAGTAAATGGTGGCCCCGGTCTAACCTAGAGGTGTTAGGTCGTTAGCTCAGTCCAGGTGTAGGAGTCGTCTCCCTGGGTCCTGCCTCGGTGGATTCGCTGGTAGGCAGTTGGACTCACAATCCGAAGGTCGTCAGTTAGAATCCCGGGGTGGATGGAAGCTAAGGTGTAAAAAGAGGTTTGCAATTGCCTCAACAATCAAGCCTTCGGACACCTAGTTTCGAGTAGGAATCTCGCAATCGAGAACGCCAAAGCAATGCTGTAGAGCGAATAATTTGATTTTTGCCTTCCTCACCTTACTGAGGAAAGGCTATAAAATCACTCGAAAAATGAACTTCTTAATTCGACCTCGTAGACCCACCTTCACGTATACCTATCGACTCAGAATCATGTTCTGAGCAAATGTCTGTGTGGATGTGTGTAGGTGGGTGGACAAAAATCCTCGATTATCTCGGACTGGATGAACGGATTTTACCGTATTAGTCTCATTCGATCCGTTTTGGGGTCCCATAGGTCTCTATTTAAAATCAGCAAGTTTAGTTAAGTACTTCAAAAGTTAGGCTAAAAACGATTTTGGCGTATGTCCGGAAGATTGTAAAAAGGGTGGTTTTTGCAAGAAACCCTATCATGTTATACATTTTCAGAAAGGTATTAAAAAGACCTTTCCAATGATCCCAAAACATTGAAGATCTGACAATCCTATCAAAAGTTATTAGCACTTAAGTGTTATTTATACACTTTTTGGAGGCCGGATCTCAGATATTTCAATAAAAATTATGTCCGGGTCCTTTATGCGACCCATCGTTAGTTAGATAATTGAAAGACCTTTCAAATGAGCCTAAAACATCAAGGATCTGACAACCCTATAAAAAGCTATTAGCACTTAAGTGTTATTTATACACTTTTTGGAGGCCGGATCTCAGATATTTCAATAAAAATTATGTCCGGGTCCATCATGCGACCCATCGTTAGTTAGATAATCGAAAGACCTTTCAAATGAGCCTAAAACATCAAGGATCTGACAACCCTATAAAAAGTCATTAGCACTTAAGTGTTATTTATACACTTTTTGGAGGCCGGATCTCAGATATTTCAATAAAAATTATGTCCGGGTCCATCATGCGACCCATCGTTAGTTAGATAATTGAAAGACCTTTCAAATGAGCCTAAAACATCAAGGATCTGACAACCCTATAAAAAGTTATTAGCACTTAAGTGTTATTTATACACTTTTTGTAGGTCGGATCTCAGATATTTCAGTAAAAATTATGTCCGTTTCCATCATGCAACCCATCGTTAGTTAGATAATTAAAAGACCTTTCGAATGAGCCTAAAACATCAAGGATCTGACAACCCTATCAAAAGTTATTGGCACTTAAGTGTTATTTATATACTTTCTGGAGGCCGGATCTGAGATATTGTGATAAAAATATTGTCTGAATCTTCCATGTGAACTTTCGTTGGATAGGTTTTTTTATCAGAATTGAAGGTCTGCGAACCCTATCAAAAGAAATCAGTAATAAAATAGATTTGTTAAACATGTTAAGGGAATGTTGCTATTTTTACTGAATGTATTGACTTTATGAATGTGAGGAAGGCACCAACCACCTATAGGTGGATTAAGTATCGTTTTTTTTATTGATTATACTACCTACTCTATGTTGGCTATAGAATAGCTTTTGTTTTGCTATTTTTTTCAAATTTACCAACAACAAAAGTATTACTCATATTAGTTTAAGTTTTGGCAATTCATCAACAGTCATATTTTCAAAACGTCCTCATTCTCCTGTTTCTTGTAGACGCGAAAGTCATAGTCTTCACTAGGTGACCCACTGGGAAAACCTAATACTAATCTTATTGATCGTGTTGATGACACTAAACTCCTTTCAATGCTAGTGCACAGACCCACGAGACTGAAAATTGAAGATTGTCTGATAGGCAGAGACGACGATTCTTAGGTTGCCAGTACAATCCTGCCTAAGTACTTTGACCATCAACGACGTACTCTAAAATTCAACGTAATGAAAGAAACACTTGGATTCTATATTCAATCCTATTCAATATCACCAAGAAATCTACTGAAGGACGCTTTTGGTTACACTGATGTCAAGAAAATTGCTCACTCAACTGTTCATCGATCGCTAATGTGAACTTTTCATCTACAGACGAGATACATACCTTTCGGGATCTGATTCCAGTTGTTTTCCAATTTAAATTGGCAGTTAGCGGTTCAATAAAAAAGAAAACTTGTTCAGTTCACTGATCCAAAGCTATCTAAAGTTTCTTTCATTCCAAGTATCTGAAGGGGACGTCTGCTGATTGTTCACACGTTCACGTGTTTTATGGATGGCCCCATTACTGTAATTTCTGACATAAAGCACCCGTAGAATGGAAGCATAGCAAATACTGATGCTAGGTAATGTTTAAACAAAAAGTGCTTTGTACCACCGACATCAGTTCTGTAGCACAAAGCAATGGCTTCAGCAAGGTGCAAAACGGCGATTTTCCTCATCACATTCTGTGCAACCGGATCGATTGGTTCTCCAGATGTGGTGAATTTTATCATTTCCACCATAGAAGAGTTGGCTGCTCGCCAAACTGGCATCCCAGAGTGTGTTTTCTACGACCATGCCCTCAGCAAACCCTTTAAGGGTGTTTTGGAAAGTGTACTGCTATCACCGAGGTTGAAGCTGATTCCAAAACTCATCATCAACCGAGATATGAAGCTCGAGCATTTAGTAATACCCCGTGAACCGATAATGCTTTTAATTCGCGCTAGAAATATGGCGTACGATGACAAAAGCATTCTTCACACCTTACGAACCTTTAATCCGAACACTAAAATAATAGTGCTAGTGAATAAGGTAACCATGAACTTCGAAATCATGAAGAAATATTTAAAACGGTGTTCGTTCCTCAATGTGATTTATTTGGACTCTACAGAGAAACCAGTTAGAGCGGATGCAAAAAGCTTGTTTAAAGATTACTTGAGGCGTAACCTTAACGGAGTCCCTATCAAATTCACCATTCGAGGTAATTACCTTGATCCATTAGATAAAACATTCAAATGGATTCAAGAAACAGCATTTCACCTTAATACTACAGCGATTCAGTCAAAGCATTTATGTGTCTCAAGCAAATATGAAATTTATGATGAGTGCTACTTGGATCATTTCCGAACCCACAACGTTGATATCGATTGGTCTGCCTACTTCCTTTTGAGCACAAACACAAACGGGTTTGACTTACTGATCTTGAATGTACCCTCCGTCAAAGTGATAGTGGCTCCCAGATTACACCGAAAAGTAGAGGAATTACTTTTTTTACCATTTGACTGGGAAGTGTGGATCATTCTGATAGTACTCTTCACAACATTTGAAGTGATAGCCGTGCTAAGACCAACGTTTTTCTACAATGATCCAATACTGCTGCCAGTTTGTGGGTTTGAAAGATGTAGTTTGTATCGTGCGAGACGCTGGGAAATGATGATTCTAATGTCATTGGTGGTGTTGATGTTCTTCATGACCTGCGCTTACGAGACCAAGTTCCTTTCGATGCTGATATGCAAACCCGTGAAACCAAAGATTAATTCATTTCAGGACCTGCTAAAGTCAGGCATCAAACTAAAAATTAATCTCCACATGAGCCCAGATAACATTAGAACGCAAATTTTGGACGAGCTAATAACAAACAGTAACGATAGTTTGTTTGAAATGGACAAAATACATGCCTACGTCAGCGAAAGGGAGTTTATCGAGCCTATTCTGCCGTTCTATTACGACACTCAAACTAGAATCTCGACATATTATGTAATAGATGAAACATTAGGAACCTTTGTTCAAGCATACCAAATGGCATACAGAAGCCCATTGATAGACCATTTTAGATGTACTCATGCTGTCTTTGTTGAAAGTGGTATCTGGAATCTTTGGCACTTACAATTCATGCCATCAAAAGGTCAATTCTATGACTCAACTTCAAATGACATTTTATTATTTGGGGATCTCGTTTTAGCATGGGCTGCTTTTGTATTTGGATGTTCTTTTAGTGGGATAGTTTTTGTTTATGAAATCACATCGTTTAAATATTTTCACCGTCAAATCCGTAATGGAGTCAAGAGAATGTTCCAATAGTTAAACTACCCCCGTTCATAAAAATGTCCCAGAAGCATTTATCCGAAGATCTGTATGGAGCCTCGGATAATTGAATCACAATCAAAATAAGTTTAGATTTTTTTTCGCCTTACTTTTCAATTATCTTTCTAGACCCCAAGTTCAGACGCTTTGAAAACTTGTGATAGGAAATAGTAGTTTATGCAACAAGTTGCAAAAAGAGGATTTTTTCAGCACGAGTCGTACATTTATCCAACGAGGTTCACCGAGTTGGATAAATACGACGAGTGCTTCAAAAATCGAGTTTTGCAACGAGATCCATACAACATTTTTTGCAATTCCGAAAAACACCCATTGAGTGAAATTTTAAGTGAAATTTTCATGTATTATGTCAATAAATCGTTTAAATATTTTTTTTTTGAAAAGTGTTACTTTTCGAAACAAGTGCTGAAAAGTTCAACTTTTAGCACCCATTTCAGTGCTGAAAAGTAGAACTTTTCAGCATTTATTTTGAAAAGTGTTGCTATTCGATTCTGTTATTTTTGGTAGAGAAAAGTAGACTATTTCATCATTCAAGAATGACAGGAAAAGTAAGTAGTTCCACGACGGAATTGCAAAAAAACATTGTTGCAATACTCAAAGTCTACTAGGTAGGAACAGCCATTTCTTTCTCATAATAGTAGTTTTTGCAACAAGTTGCAAAAAGAGGATTTTTTCAGCACGAGTCGTACATTTATCTAACGAGGTTCACCGAGTTAGATAAATACGACGAGTGATGAAAAATCAAGTTTTGCAACGAGTTCCATACAACGTTTTTTGCAATTCCGAAAAACACCCTTTGGACAGAATTATAGGACAAATGTCCATGCATTGAGTCAATGAATCGTTCAAATAAAAAAAAATGTTGAAAAGTATAACTTTCCCTAACAAGTGCTGAAAAGTTCAACTTTTCAGCATCCATTTCAGTGCTGAAAAGTTGAACTTTTCAGCATTTGTTTTGAAAAGGGTTACTATTCGATTCTGTTATTTTTGGTACAGAAAAGTAGGCTGTTTCGTCGTTCAAGAATGACAGGAAAAGTAAGTAGTTTCACGACGGAATTGCAAAAATATCTATTCATAGGATTTCACTTCCAATTTCACGATTTTTAGCACTCGTCGTGTTAATCGATATGTACGAATCGTGCTGAAAAACTTTTCTTTTTGCATAAAGTGAAGAGATTAAGAGGTCAGAAAATCAGAACCCTTAGATGAAACTACATTCCTTACGAAAAGGAAACTTACTGTTAGTGGATACGCTCCACAAATCTGCCTAAACATCCAGCTGAGTGAAAGCTGATGGAACAAAAAAAAACTGATGAAACGACCTGGCGCTTCAATGGGATTTAACCCTTAAAATAGGTGGGCGTTTTGGTTTTTTTTTCAGTTTACGGGTTTAATCCCATTCAAACTTCAAATTCAAAGCGCCAGGTCTGTCGTGTTGCAACCAGTCAAATTCATATTTAAAATTCGAGCTCAGTACAGCTAAGGGATTTAACCAAGCTTACCTCTGCAGCGCCGACCTCGATAATACCTTGAAATGCCCGCAAATTGACTTATTTTGTTATTTCCTAGTAAACACACGTTTGAGTAAACTTACTACTGTCACGTGGTGGGACCATTAATCATGCAACCATGAACGACGATCAGACAAATCCGCAGCTTTGCTCAGTGTATTCGGGAAAATGACAAAGAGATGGTGGAAAACGCTTATTAGCATGGTCACGTTCTGCATAACCAGATCGGATGGATCTACAAATAAGGTGGACATAATTACATCCACCATACAATCTATAACTGCTCCAGAAACTCGCAATCCAGATTGTGTTTTCTTTGACCTTGGTTCTAAAAATCGCGATGCTTTCGATAATATTCTTCAATCTCCGAAATTGAACTTTATTCCGAAATATGTCATCAATCGGGACATAGACATAAACTATGGTTCAATACCAAGAAAACCAATAATTTTGTTAATTCGAGCGAGAAATATGACATATTCTGATAACAGTATAATTCAAATTCTTCAACACTTCAACCAAAACACTCAACTGATAGTGCTTGTCAACAAGGATTCGAAAAATTTCAAAATCGTTGAAACTTATGTGAGAATGCTGGCGTTTCACAATGTGATTTACTTAGATTTGAGCAGCTCTAGTTTGGGTGTAACCGGTTTAAATGCAAAGGGTATGTTCGAAGACAGCATGAGGCGTAACTTCACTGGAAGCCCGCTAACTTTCACCAAACGCCAAATTGAACCCGATCCATTCGATCCAACATTCAAGTGGATTCAGGAAACAGCATTTTATCTGAACACTACAGCGGTGCAGTCAATGCATTTTTGTGCCTTGAGCGAATCTGATCTTCAGGACGATTGCTACTTCGATCACTTCCAAACGAGCAAAGTGGATATCGATTGTACTACCAACTCTCTATTGAGCACAAGTGAATATGAGTTTAGATTTGATTTACTGATCTCAAATGTACCCTCCGTCAAGGTGATTGTGGTTCCCAGATTACAACGAAATGTGGTGGAATTATTTGTGTTGCCTTTTGACAGGGAAGTATGGTTCGTTCTGCTGATATTCCTCACAGCAATTGAAGTTATTTCATTTTTAAAGCCAACATTTTTCTTAAATGATCCAATACTGCTGTCGGTTTGTGGATTTGCAAGATGTAGTCTTTACCGTGCGTCACGCTGGGAAAAGATGGTGTTAATGTCATTGGTATTGTGGATGTTCTTCATGACCTGCGCTTACGAGACCAAGTTCCTTTCCATGCTTGTATACAAACCGGTGGAACCAAAGATTAATACAATCCAGGATCTGCTTAAGTCGAGCATCAACCTTAAGGCAAATCTGCTTATGAGTCCAGATATCGAAATGGAAACACAATTGGAAGGAGTAGTGATCAATAGCAATGACAGTGAATTTGAAATGGACAACACACATGCCTACATCTTCGAAAAAATGTATATCGAACCATCCCTACCATACTACTATGACACAAAAACTAAAACTGCAAGATATTATAAAATGGACGAAACGTTTGGATCATTTGTTAAAGGATACGTCTTGTCCGACAGAAATCCACTGTTGGACCTTTTCGGTTACACCCACGTTGTTTTCGTTGAAAGTGGCATCTGGAACGTGTGGAACTCCAAATACATCACATCACAAGGCCAATTCTATCACTCAACCACAGATGAAATATTATCATTTTGGGATCTCGTTCCAGCATGGGCTGCATTTGCGTTTGGATGTGTGATGAGTGGGTTAGTGTTTGTTTATGAAATTGTAACACTCAAATGTTTCCACAATCGATTTCGCTATGTCATCACGAGTGTTTTGCAGTAAATCAACACGAGTTGCGTGGCTTCTAATTACATTTTAAATCCAATAAAAAAAACTGTTTTGAAAATTTCCACGGTGTTGTAATATCACCTAGAAGTAAAGCTGAAAACTGATCCTTATACAAATTGAAATAAAATCTTATTGCGGCAGAGGACAAATAACACAAGAACTCATCCTCTCATCCTTCAGAAAGAAAAGAAAGGTGCTAATGCTTCTAGACTCATAAGCCTTTCCTGAATAATATTGAAGTCAAAGAAAATACTACAGTCATGCCCCGGTTTTGCACTCCTCGGTTTTGCACTGCCCCGGTTTTGATTCGTTCAGCTGCCTCGGTTAAGCACGGCCCAGTGCTTAACTGAATCACAGAGCTTGTGGGATTTTGGCTATATGGGAGACATTGGCTATAATCCTATGAAAAATCATACTAACATCAATTTTTTTAGCGTTTTGAAATAGGGATGATGTCAGCTATCGATTGCACTAATAATTACATGAAAATGTTTATTCTGCTTATTTCTAGGCGTCCGAATGTTATGTGTGGTGAGTCACCCAAAACCTCTTTCACGCAAATACAATGTTTCTCAAAAAATACTAAAAAATATAAAATATAGGGGCCAATGATTTTTTTTTTTAGAATGAATTATTCAGGATTAAATAAATTGACAAAGAATTAAAAATTATAAATAAAACAAAAATGATTTTTTGAGTTTTGTACAAAGTTCTTTGTCATATTGATCATGTATATAATAACCACCTGCAATTTTTTTCGCAAGAACTACACTGCCCATGTTCGCATAAATGTCCCATATGCAAAAGCAGCAAGCTGAGAAAAACGCATTTGAAGTTTGTCCCATACATAAGCCTACGTGTTAAGTTTTCGCAAAAAAAAAATGGATTTCCTCTTGATTTCTAGAACAAAGTACTGGATGTTATAGACTCTTTCGAAAGAGCACACAATTTTGAATCAAACTGCATCAATAACATCAAAATCGATGAAAATGCATATGAGACATTTATGCGATCAGGGGCAGTACATTAGAATTGATTTTTTTTTAATGCTTTTCCTTCTAATAGGCAGTCAAAATTATTTGAAGTTTTTGTGGATCAAATATTTAAAACCAAAATGAACTTAATTATCATTGATAAAAACAAAGTTTTCAAATGAAAGCCATTTAAAAACCAATAAAAAATTTTTTTTTCATCATCTGCAGGAATTGACAGTGCTGTAATATCTCTCTATTAAGAGCTAAACTTTTTTCCCGAAAAAATCCAAATATTTCTGAGACAAATGTTTCAATGTTGAAAATCAAACTCAGTAAAATTAAAATCGACTAATATTCAGATGCAGAAATTAAATCCAATGTAAATGTCACATTTCACATTATCTGTATTTTCAGTAACAGTTTTTATTTAATTAGCTTGAGAAAAAAACAAGCAAAGTAATGTCACACTAATGTTTGAAAAACATTTTAAAACTTAACGTTATTTTGATGAATTTCACAATTTTCAAGAAGAGCCGCTGCAAATATTTGTCAAGGTTTATGTTTGGCTCGAAAAATCAGAGGGGCCTTTTTTCAAACAACTTCTACATTTTAATGGCATCCAACTTCCAATAAACTGAAAATATTATTAAAATTCATATATTGAATTAAAACAGTACAGTATTTTTTTTGCATTTATGACAAACACGACTTCAAAAAGAGCAATTCTCTAACAAAACCGGAAATGGATTTTATTTGTATTTTTTTATTTGGCTCAAACTTTGTGGGGGCCTTCCCTATGACCAAATAAACTATTTTGTGTGATTGGTTCATCCATACAAGTCTCCATACAATTTTGGCTGCTGTCCATACAAAAATGGTATGTAAATATTCAAACAGCTGCTTTTGAGTGGATTATCTGATCAATTTGGTGTCTTCGGCAAAGTTGTAGGTATTAATGAGGACTTTTGAGAAAAAAATAGGCACACGGAAAAAAATTTGCAGAACTTTTTTTCACTAAAACTCATTTTCCCAAAATACGTATTTTTTTTATTTTCGAGATTTTTTGATATTTTTTAGGGGACAAAAATCCGCACCTTTTGAGCCATAGAGAAACATGGTCAAAAAATCTGCCGCCGAGTTATGATTTTTTTTAAATAGTGATTTTTGGAAAAAAAAATCGAAGTTTCATGCAAAAACAAGTTTGACATTAATTTTAATGCAAAATTGAATTTGCAATCGAAAAGTACTGAACAGATTTTTTGATAAAGGGCTCCGTTTTCTAGATATTGCCACCGAAAGTTTGATTTTAGCGAAATATTTGCAGTCTTTCAATTTTTAAAAATAGTGACCATAAGTAATCATTTCTAAAAATATTTTTTTTGAGAAGTTCAGAAAATTTGCTATAAAATTGTCTAAGAGACATTGAGAATTGGACCTCGGGTTGCTGAGATAGAGCCGCTTTAAGAAAAAGAAACACGAAAATTGAAGTTTTCTTAATCTCACCAAAACAAGCCACCATTTTCTAATGACCATATCTCAGCAAATAATGGTCCGATTTTCAGTTTTAAAACATTACATATTTGTGAAATTTTCCGATCTTTTCGAAAAAAATATTTTGAAAATTTTCAAATCAAAACTAACATTTTAAAAGGGTCAAACATTGAATATTAATGCAGGTCCTTCAGCCTAATAAAATCTTTTAAGTGACAATGGCAAAGACTTGTTGGATTTGGCTTCCACAATCTGAAACAGGTGCATTGAGATACAGTCGACTCTCTGGTTGTCAATATCCAAGGGACCGTCGAGGAAAAGAATCATCAGTTTACAGAACGATGCAAAATGAAGACTCGATTGAAAATATTTTTTTCTTGATACCCAGCTATGGGAGAGAATCATGACAACGTCCATCAAACAAAAACAAACTAATGTCAAACACCCTTCAAAACTTCGTTTCGCCAAGAAAAATATCTATGCAAGCCTAGAGAAAGTGAAATTATTGACAACCGGAAGAGATTTTTAAAGCAAACAGAATCCAAGGGACCGTCGAGGAAGAGATCCTTCAAGCAAGGGAAAATATAGAGGAATGAAAATAATTGAAATATGCAGATTGAAGGGACTGAAGAATTTATCGATAGAGGGAGAATTGTTGATATCGAGAAGATCGACAGCCAGAGAGTCAACTGTAATTGTAAAAAAAAAGTCATCTTCATAACTACGGGAACTATCGACTATTCTTCCCTTGTAGTATCGTCTACAAAAGGATTCATAACAAAGTCAAGTCACACCCTTTTTGCAATCAAATTGTTAAGAACACATACATTTAATTATTATTACATTTTATACTATTAATAAAAATTTTCGGAAATCTGATCAATAGTGAGAGAAAACTCAGAGGCACTGCTCTTGAACTCTTTCGATTATGTTTTTTAACCCGCTCGTGAAAACATAATGACAAAAAATATTATTTAAAAAAACTTTTGTGCTTCACACACATTCAAACCCCAAATACATGAGCATCGACCCAAAACATTCTCAGAGGTACGTATTCGTACCCAGCAAACATTCCGAGAGGAAATAAAACCGTTCCTCGCCTGACCTTTATGCTTCTGCGGTGGAGCTGATGCCCCATTACGGATTTCGTTTCCCCGCCCTCTTTTATGTATTTATGCTGCTCCGTCTCGAAATGCAGTGCAAGAAAAAGAAATGCTGAAAATAAAAACTTTTTCACGATTTCTCCGTTGCCTCGAGAATCTGAGACCTCGACTGGAAGTAAGAAAAGTCACAAACGCCAAAGCGATTCGCCCCAACAGTCCAGTTGATCAAGGTGGGTCTCAACCACGCGTACAGAGTTGTACCCATCAAGATTCTTTTTTTTTTTTTTGAAAATTTGATGTGCAAAAATGGAAGTTGAGTAACTTAAAAACAAATTCCTATGTACTTATATTCAAGGTTTAAGTTTAGCAAACCTAACACAACCTCAACTCCACCGAAGTTCAGCCCTGTCCCGCTTCCCCAATCTTATGTGTCCAATTTGAGACTTTTTTCTTCTTCCCTGGACAACTCGTGATCCAATCTGGACGGGCAGGTGTTGAAAATGTGTTTCTTCCTCCGAACCTTTGGCGTGCTCGGACGCTGGCAGATCTGGGAGAGCGAAGAACCCTGGGGCCATAAACTGTATCTCATGTACCTACTTCGGTGAAACCGAAATAGAAGGGAAATCAAACATCAAGTTTCATCTGCGACACCGGAAACGTACGTACGGTGCGTGTGAATTTCACCGTCCGAGCACCGGAAAGGGGATTGATGCTAAATTTCACTTTTGTGGAATAATTAGATTAATAATAAATTCTCCAATAAAGCGTACATAGGATAGCAATCCTCATCGTACTTTAATTACATTACTACCACAATCAAAGCTTTAATCAGTCCATTACTATATAATACCATCCATATTATGTATTTGAACACGAATCTCTGATTCCGTTGTTATCTCGGTCGTCAACACATTACTGTCTCCATGCGGCATTCTCGTGCAATCATTTCATTCAAATTATGTGAGAAATTAATTTAAGAGTCTTACCCTATCAAAAAAGGTGAAATTTAATTGAAAATGTATAAGTTAGATTTTTTTTTAAATTACGAAACAATAAAAAACACCCTTCAAAGTGAATTAGTCCAAAAACATATCCAACTGCCCATACTTCAATTTGGTTATTTCTGGCGGTTGTGAAAACAAAACTGATGTTAACTGACTGGTCCCTGTTTGTGTGTGATTACAGCCCGACCGCCAAATATCGAGATAAATGTTCACGTAAAAGTATATCAAATGCGCAATTTTGGGCTGCTCCGCACGTCCCAGAGAAAGTGCGCAATATTGCGACCCGCGCTCACGTGCCCTTGTTGTTATGGCATTTTTTTACGTTCTGTGTGCCTTCTTGTGCAAGTAATGAATGTGGATTGCGTCACTCTTTATATTAGATTCAATTTAGTTTTTTTTTTAACCTAGAGCTAAATCAATTTATTGAAAAGATACATCAATTTTTATAAACAAAATTGAAAAAATCTAAAACAAATAAAAGTTGTTTCGAGAAATACTCGACAACAAGCCACATGCCGGATGCATGTGCAAACAGCTTGAGCTAGAAACAGGTCTGTTTTGCACCTGATTTCTGTTTTAGCTGTTTCGTTTGTTTTGTCTGGTAAGGAAAGGGAAAGTTGTTCTAGACTTGGTTATGATTACTTGAAACTTTGACATTTTTTCTAACAATCTAATTTTTGTTCTATTGTTCTGTTGTTTGTATAATTTAAATGGAACATTTTTTTTTTAACTTTTCTATATTTAATAAACGAGAAGTTCTCTGGAATGGATTCCTTTGTGGACCGTCATTCAGTGAGGTACTCCTGGATTTCAGCTCCTGAAAAGTGCTTAAAAAGTGCAAAAATGCCTCAGGGCAAGAAAAAGAGGCGGTCCTCACCAACAGGATCGGCAGATTTGAAGAAGCTAAAGAATGCCGAAGCGCTACCTGCAAAGCCAGGCAGTTTGAGCAAGGACGCTCAAAAATTGTCTGGAAACCAGTTCGCTACCCTCCCTGTGGACGTGAGCGAGAAGGAAGAATTTGAACGACGGGAAAAGTTGCCACCCATTTTTGTGAAAACATCGTCATCGGATTCGATGCGAAA
This sequence comes from Culex quinquefasciatus, assembly GCF_015732765.1. Classification (NCBI taxonomy): domain Eukaryota; kingdom Metazoa; phylum Arthropoda; class Insecta; order Diptera; family Culicidae; genus Culex; species Culex quinquefasciatus. Next base: position 49,535,496 of record NC_051862.1, on the reverse strand, counting down.
GTGGCTGACCGGGTTTATCAAATCTGGTGCTTTACGAGCTTCCATTCGCTTGTGTGCTGATGGACTCAAAATTCTGCTACCTACCAGAAAGGATTACAACTACGTTCGGGATTTCCTGAACAACGCAAAGATTGAATACTACAGCCATGACGATCCAGGTAAACGCCCCATGAAACAGGTCCTTCGAGGCCTGTATGACATGGATGTGAGTGTGCTGAAAGAAGAGCTCAAGTCTCTTAAGTTGAACGTAATCGAAGTCTTCAAGATGACGAGACACAACAAGGACATCAAGTATCGTGATCAACTGTACATGGTTCATCTAGAGAAAGGATCGACAACGCCGTCTGAGCTGAAAGCAGTTCGGGCAATTTTCAATATCATCGTGACTTGGGAACGTTATCGTCCAGTGCACCGTGATGTGACACAATGTTCGAACTGTTTGCAGTTTGGGCATGGTGGAAGGAACTGTTTCATCAAGAGTCGTTGTGCAACCTGCGGAGGTGAGCACAAAACGCAAGCTTGCGAAACAATCAACGAGAACATCGAAGCGAAATGCTTCAATTGCGGCGGCGACCATTCTACCAAGAATCGAAGCTGCCTAAAACGAGCTAAGTTTGTAAAAATTCGGCAGCAAGCGACGACGAGGCACCAACCAAATCGTCGCAAAACACCACCAGCATTCACGGACGTGGATTTTCCTGCTTTGGCGTCACATGGAACGGGATCTGTTCGAGTGGTTCCAAATCTGCAGCCATTGCCGTTGAATCAGCGGCAAAGAGTTGCAGAGCATCCAATTTAGCGTACTGGTCATACAAAATTGGCATGTGAATATCAGAAGAGGTCACGAGGGGTTGTTCAAAAATTACGTCCATGAAAAGGGTTTGCAGTTATTGACAGGAGACGGGGTGGTCTGGAATCCCAAAAATCGCTGGACTTTATATTTGAACAACTCCTCCAGAAAGAATTTTCTGATCGTATTTGTGTGTTCGGCACAGTTTTGTATGCCACAATTAGTATTTTAGCCCTTTTAAAATGTTTTTAAAAAATAGAACAGAAAAATTCATAATAGTATCATTTTTAACATGGAAATCAAACTAATAGACTGCTGTGTTTGCATATAAGGCATTGATGAGATCGTGATTTGATGGAGCACTCAAATTAAAAAAAAATATGATTTACAACTTTGAAGACCATTGTTACAAGGTGAAAAAAAAATTTGATGGGGCAATAATGCAACAACACAACTCGACATTCGTGAAGTTGATGTCAGTAAACGCCTCAGTTTCGTCACGGTATAAAAGATTTGGGATCCTTGAACACGCTCAAATTGACAGAATTAAATTGTAGTGGATTCCCTGCCAATAATTAAATTTAAAAATTTGAGAACAAATTCTATGGAATTATATTAAGCAACCATGCGCACCCACGTTTATCTATGACATGATTAACATGATTCCTTAGCATTTATATCCAAATTTACAATGTTATTTATTTGCAGAGGATTCACTAAAATTAAATTCTGTTGATTGGAGCGTGTTCAGGGATCCCAAATCAATTATACCTTGACAAAACTGAGGCGTTTACTGACATTAACTTCATAAATGTGGAGTTGAGTTATAATCAAGAGAGGTCACTTTAATCTCTTTTGATTATTGCATTATTGTTCTCTCCGTTTTCGTAAATCGACTTTATTTGTATTTATTGATTTGGATGAAACTTCATCTTTGCATTCCTTATGAAAAAATGTGGTATTTTTGTAATATTATTTTAACCATGAAAGTCAACATACAATTTTAGGTGCTGGTTATATAAAAAGCGTTTGTAAACGTATGAAATTCTGTATCTTGAGCAAATTTTTTTTATTGATTTAGTGTATTTGGCAAGGTTGTATTTTATAAAGGACACTCGAAAATAAGTACACAGAAAACCACATTCCCACTTTTTCATCAATAAATGTTTAATTTCCAAAATACACATTTATTCAGATTTGGAAATTTTTTGATTGGTATTCAGAAACTAAAATAATACATTTTTAATATCAAGAAATTTGAAAAAAAAATTGGTTGGCTTGACTGCTTGTAAAAAATCATGCAACTTTGAGAAAATATACAAACTTTCTAATTTTGAAATCTTACAAATCGTCCCAAATGAAAGAAAATATTATTAGTATTTTTATTGAGAAGGATTTTTTAAAACAAAGTGTTTGGACAGTGAAAATCTATGCTCCACAACCATAAAATTGCTTTTAAATTTGTCTCAATGACCATAAAGTTAAAATAAAAAAAATCAACTTGTGAATAAATAAATAATCATTGAATTTACCTTAAAAATCTAATTTCTAGCGTTTTTTAACTTGAAACACTATTTTTTAACTTGAAAATTTGATACGAAGTTGTTTTTTAATGGGTTTTCATGGTTTTATGATATGACTTTAGTTATATGGTATTCAGCCTAATAAATCAATTAGATTAAAATAATTTTGAGTGGTTGAAATTCAACAATATTTTTTCATATATAACCCTCTTACGCCCTTGGTAGCTCACGTGCTTCATAAATTTATAACTTCAATCTGTAATTTCTCGAATACTTAGAAACAAATTCTTTTTAAAAAATTTAATTATATCAGTTCAATTTCCATCCAACATGTTCAAGGTAAAAAAAAGTCAAACAAATCTCAATGTTGATCTTGGCCGGAAGATGTAGATAACTTATTTTTAAATGATATTACAAAAAAAAACATTAAAAAAGGTTGTCAAAAATAAAATAGTTCAAATAGTATTCATTCCATAACAGCGTAGGTTTTGTTGTCCAACATATAAGCAAACAATATTCCTAGTGTTGAATGCCTCAGAAATAAATATTATCTGAATTAAACCTTGACATGAAATTTAAAGACAAGCTGATTAGTTCATATGAACAGTAGATGGAAATAAAAAAAAATCAAATCTCCAATTATTATTTTCTGTATAATTTCAAAACATTGGTGCCAAAAAGGTAGGAAAATGTATACTTCTGCTTGTTTTTCGGGAATTCCCGGGAAATTAACAAATTTCCCGGGAAACGGGAAATTTTTTTTTCCGGGAAATCCCGGGACTTCCCGGGAATTTTTTTCCCGGGACGGGAAATTGGACGCTCTATACCTCGATTTTTCAAAAAAATCATCTTGAATGAAAAGCACCTTAAAAAAACTTTTGCGAAATTTTCTGTAAAATAAAAAGAATTTCAAAATAATAAAAAAAAATGATATCAGTCATAGCTTTTGGTTAGGTCGACAAATAGATAATTTTCCTAGTTCATTTTTTTTTTCGACCAAATTTTATTCTTATTGTGTGAAAGATCAAAACTTTCACAAAAGTTTAATTTTTCAAAATTGAACTAATATACCTCACTATGATCCAAAAAAAAAGTTTTTTTGGTTCCCTAAAATAAAATAAAAATTTAAAAAATCATGTTTTGGGAATCTAAAAACTAGTGAAAAAAAGAGAAATACAGAAATGGAAAATTTGTTTAGCGTGTGTTCTAAGTAGTCCTAAGGCCACTGCCAATTTTAATTCATGATTTTGTAATGCTAAAACGTCATCATACTAAATTATGAATTCAAGCAGTGATTACTTTCAGATTTGATTAATTCGGCAGGCGTTAAAAAAATCGGATAGGGTTTTTATTTCTATGATTCATCATACACAAACCACCCACAGGTTGATAAATTGTTATGCAATTCAGCTGTTATAGAGATAAGATAGTAATAAATGACTGCTTTGTAACTCAAACACGTACTTTCCAGAATTCCTGTGATTTCCCGAATTCTAGTAGTACGTTATGTGGGTTTTCCAAGTACCTATGTTATTCCAAACAACTTCGGTTTGACTACCCAATTGAAAAAGTATTTCACAAGTTTAATTTGCATTGAAACATTGAGTGCATAATTGGCAAAGGGAGCGCGTGGTCGTAAAAAAATATTCGGAGTGAAAAGTGATTTTTTTTTGTTTGTGCCTTTTGTTTCGCATTTTTGTCGTGAATTGTGCGTTGCGAGGAGAAGATTACTCTCTGAAAATGCAGCGTCATCAGTGCATAATTGGCAAAGGGAGCGCGTGGTCGTAAAAAAATATTCGGAGTGAAAAGTGATTTTTTTGTTTGTGCCTTTGTTTCGCATTTTGTCGTGAATTGTGCGTTGCGAGGAGAAGATTACCCTCTGAAAATGCAGCGTCATCAGTGCATAATTGGCAAAGGGAGCGCGTGGTCGTAAAAAAATATTCGGAGTGAAAAGTGATTTTTTTTTTGTTTGTGCCTTTTGTTTCGCATTTTTGTCGTGAATTGTGCGTTGCGAGGAGAAGATTACTCTCTGAAAATGCAGCGTCATCAGTGCATAATTGGCAAAGGGAGCGCGTGGTCGTAGAAAGGTATTCGGAGTGAAAAGTGATTTTTTTTTGTGTGTGCCTTTTGTTTCGCATTTTTGTCGTGAATTGTGCGTTGCGAGGAGAAGATTACTCTCTGAAAATGCAGCGTCATCAGTGCATAATTGGCAAAGGGAGCGCGTGGTCGTAAAAAAATATTCGGAGTGAAAAGTGATTTTTTTTTTGTTTGTGCCTTTTGTTTCGCATTTTTGTCGTGAATTGTGCGTTGCGAGGAGAAGATTACCCTCTGAAAATGCAGCGTCATCAGTGCATAATTGGCAAAGGGAGCGCGTGGTCGTAAAAAATATTCGGAGTGAAAAGTGATTTTTTTTTTTGTTTGTGCCTTTTGTTTCGCATTTTTGTCGTGAATTGTGCGTTGCGAGGAGAAGATTACCCTCTGAAAATGCAGCGTCATCAGTGCATAATTGGCAAAGGGAGCGCGTGGTCGTAAAAAATATTCGGAGTGAAAAGTGATTTTTTTTTGTGTGTGCCTTTTGTTTCGCATTTTTGTCGTGAATTGTGCGTTGCGAGGAGAAGATTACCCTCTGAAAATGCAGCGTCATCAGTGCATAGTTGGCAAAGGGAGCGCGTGGTCGTAGAAAGGTATTCGGAGTGAAAAGTGATTTTTTTTTGTGTGTGCCTTTTGTTTCGCATTTTTGTCGTGAATTGTGCGTTGCGAGGAGAGGATTACCCTCTGAAAATGCAGCGTCATCAGTGCATAATTGGCAAAGGGAGCGCGTGGTCGTAAAAAAAATATTCGGAGTGAAAAGTGATTTTTTTTTTTTTGTTTCGTTTCGTGAATTGTGCGTTGCGAGGAGAAGATTACCCTCTGAAAATGCAGCGTCATCAGTGCATAATTGGCAAAGGAGCGCGTGGTCGTAAAAAATATTCGGAGTGAAAAGTGATTTTTTTGTTTGTGCCTTTGTTTCGCATTTTGTCGTGAATTGTGCGTTGCGAGGAGAAGATTACCCTCTGAAAATGCAGCGTCATCAGTGCATAATTGGCAAAGGAGCGCGTGGTCGTAAAAATATTCGGAGTGAAAAGTGATTTTTTTGTTTGTGCCTTTTGTTTCGCATTTTGTCGTGAATTGTGCGTTGCGAGGAGAAGATTACCCTCTGAAAATGCAGCGTCATCAGTGCATAATTGGCAAAGGAGCGCGTGGTCGTAAAAATATTCGGAGTGAAAAGTGATTTTTTTGTTTGTGCCTTTGTTTCGCATTTTGTCGTGAATTGTGCGTTGCGAGGAGAAGATTACTCTCTGAAAATGCAGCGTCATCAGTGCATAATTGGCAAAGGAGCGCGTGGTCGTAAAAATATTCGGAGTGAAAAGTGATTTTTTTGTTTGTGCCTTTGTTTCGCATTTTTGTCGTGAATTGTGCGTTGCGAGGAGAAGATTACCCTCTGAAAATGCAGCGTCATCAGTGCATAATTGGCAAAGGAGCGCGTGGTCGTAAAAATATTCGGAGTGAAAAGTGATTTTTTTGTTTGTGCCTTTGTTTCGCATTTTGTCGTGAATTGTGCGTTGCGAGGAGAAGATTACCCTCTGAAAATGCAGCGTCATCAGTGCATAATTGGCAAAGGGAGCGCGTGGTCGTAAAAAATATTCGGAGTGAAAAGTGATTTTTTTGTGTGTGCCTTTTGTTTCGCATTTTGTCGTGAATTGTGCGTTGCGAGGAGAAGATTACCCTCTGAAAATGCAGCGTCATCAGTGCATAATTGGCAAAGGGAGCGCGTGGTCGTAAAAAATATTCGGAGTGAAAAGTGATTTTTTTTTTGTTTGTGCCTTTTGTTTCGCATTTTTGTCGTGAATTGTGCGTTGCGAGGAGAGGATTACCCTCTGAAAATGCAGCGTCATCAGTGCATAATTGGCAAAGGGAGCGCGTGGTCGTAAAAAAAATATTCGGAGTGAAAAGTGATTTTTTTTTTTGTTTGTGCCTTTTGTTTCGCATTTTTGTCGTGAATTGTGCGTTGCGAGGAGAAGATTACCCTCTGAAAATGCAGCGTCATCAGTGCATAATTGGCAAAGGGAGCGCGTGGTCGTAAAAAATATTCGGAGTGAAAAGTGATTTTTTTGTTTGTGCCTTTTGTTTCGCATTTTTGTCGTGAATTGTGCGTTGCGAGGAGAGGATTACCCTCTGAAAATGCAGCGTCATCAGTGCATAATTGGCAAAGGGAGCGCGTGGTCGTAAAAAAAATATTCGGAGTGAAAAGTGATTTTTTTTTTTGTTGTGCCTTTTGTTTCGCATTTTTGTCGTGAATTGTGCGTTGCGAGGAGAAGATTACCCTCTGAAAATGCAGCGTCATCAGTGCATAATTGGCAAAGGAGCGCGTGGTCGTAAAAAAATATTCGGAGTGAAAAGTGATTTTTTTGTTTGTGCCTTTGTTTCGCATTTTTGTCGTGAATTGTGCGTTGCGAGGAGAAGATTACCCTCTGAAAATGCAGCGTCATCAGTGCATAATTGGCAAAGGGAGCGCGTGGTCGTAAAAAAATATTCGGAGTGAAAAGTGATTTTTTTTTTGTGTGTGCCTTTTGTTTCGCATTTTTGTCGTGAATTGTGCGTTGCGAGGAGAAGATTACCCTCTGAAAATGCAGCGTCATCAGTGCATAATTGGCAAAGGGAGCGCGTGGTCGTAAAAAAATATTCGGAGTGAAAAGTGATTTTTTTTTTGTGTGTGCCTTTTGTTTCGCATTTTTGTCGTGAATTGTGCGTTGCGAGGAGAAGATTACCCTCTGAAAATGCAGCGTCATCAGTGCATAATTGGCAAAGGGAGCGCGTGGTCGTAAAAAAATATTGAAAAGTGATTTTTTTTTGTGTGTGCCTTTTGTTTCGCATTTTTGTCGTGAATTGTGATATAGTTTTCGATAAAAACGATCCGAGTTCGTTAGGTTTATCGCGTAACAAAATTATTTTGATTCATCAAGAACGTCGTGTGGTGCGCTAGTCTTTTTTGTGTTGAAAAGACCTTCCCATAGCTCCGTAGCTCGGAGGGCTCGACGTCGGTTGTTTGTGTGTTAAGCCCTCTCCATAGCATCGTAGCTCGAGAGGCAACGAAAATCAATACCTTATCTAGCTAATAGAAAGAAGATAGGAAGGCACTTGATGATTGAGTTCGTCGCGTCTATTCCGTAACAAATTCATGAACTAAATGATTATATAATTAAAAATCAGACTACGCTATCATTGCAGCATTGCGTTTAAGACCTCATACTATAAACAAATATTATTTGGTTTTATCTTTCCACAGCCGGCTGTCTAAGATTAAACCATTTCATTAAAAATTTAACAACAGTTAAACGGGAAATGTCTCATCCGCAGCATCCGATTGCTTGCCTTGAGAATAAAACATAATACCTTTCAACAAACTCTATGATTTTGGGTCGCATCATCATCTTCTATGATGAATCCTGACCAAACACCCTATCCTACTAACCAATTTTCAGGTTCCTGGCGCTTGTGGGGTGTAAGCACAGAGTAAATCAGCTGCCCTAGTAGCAACCTGCGCCAACTAACATTCCCGTCCCTTAAAATCGAGATCTACAAACTGACATGGCGGGCGCCGTTGGTGGCCAATGACTGTTACCTATTCGCAACTGATCTTGCTTTAGCAATCATGGTGTTTTATCTTTTCAGCGCATTCATACATGCTGTTGATAAGGGAAACACCACTAGAACGTCGAAGCCTATGATCAGTAGTGCTGAAAGGATATTACGGTTCTGTTCAGCAACGGAGGGGCAACCATGGGTGATCTCTCATGCTCATGCTCATGCTCAGTTTAATTTGCATTGAAACATTGTTTCACTACAAACCGGAAACAGCTGAAAGTGACAATCTCAATATGTTCAACAACAAACTCTCAATTTAATACGATTCTGGCAGCACTAGAACCCAGGGACCCCGGGGGAAGAAGAAACCTGTGGGGAAAGAACCAAACCCCGTTCGAAAATCGAAATGGCAAAGTTCATTCGTAAATGGCTTTCTCCGGGCAGGGCAGGGCAGGAGGGCCTCGAAATGTGGCCGCGCATTACGAATAATGAAATGGAAATATCCATTAAACTTATCGCATCGGAAAGTTGTTTTCTAGGCAGTGGCAGTGGCATCGATGACGGCAAACAGAGAGAGAGCTAGGCCGCCGGGGCAAGGCGCGGTGCGGCAGAGGTCGTTGAACTCCACGTTGGCGTGGTGGCGGGCTGGTGCCGTTTTTCTGCGTACTCATTCTAGCAAGCCCCGTGTCCAATCCAGTTAGACTTTGGCCATTGCCAGCCAGTGGCCACCGGTTCGGAGGAATTTCTGGCAAAGCCGCTAATGTATTGTGGCAGCGCAGCTTTTGAGGAGCAAAAAAAAGGAATTAGGTTTCGAGTTAACCAACAAAAGTTCATGAGTTTCTGGTTAATGATGTTTCAGTTTTCCCCAAAGTTGTTAAGATAACGAGAATCAAATTCAAATATAGCTTTCCTGACAGAAGAAACCAATACAAGCTTCGAAAATTAAACCCAACCAACCTCGCCTTTAAATGAATTTCTTGATAAAATTTGGTCAACATAAAATTTTCAATAATTTTTTATCTTCTAAAATCATTTTCAAAATTAGGATATTTAAAAAAAGTGTCAACTTTGCCATTTTTCAGAATATTGTCTTAAATTCAATTATTAGGCCCAATCGCAAATATGAATGTTTTTTATGTGATTTTTCATAATCCCAATGTGTTTTTACTTTATATTACTATAACCTAGAAATAAACGAAGCATTCAGCTCACTCGCAATCTCAATTTATGATCAACATCTTAATTATTATTTCCCAACTTGTACGACGGCTCACAACTTTTCCATTAAGCTCCGAACCTTTAGCATCGATCCAATCGCTCAGCTCCATTCTCCAAAGTTGGACGAACCTTGGCGAAAGACTCGCCCCTCAAGGTGTGATTAATTTGTACTGCCGGGCGTTGGAGCCGTTTCAGCACACCTGTGAGAGTTCCCACGGTGACGATGCCGGGGTCCACCACTCATGTCAAAACTCACGAACCAAATTAATTTGAACTACTTTTTTGGGACAGGTAAGTAAAACAAAATGTATGTTTAAAAATAATCTGTTCAGGTTCTTGAGTGCGGAACGCGGAGACATCGAAGAGCTTCTTCGTTTATATATTTTTTACTGCTTTCTTGGAAAATCAACTTTCGAAGGTTGACTGCTTCCCGCGGGGGAGGATGCTCTCACAGCAACTTGTAAGTAAGGAGAAAAAAGCATGACTCATAAGTTAGAGAGCAAAGTTGAATCATCTTCATACTACCTGCCGGTGTAATGTTACACTGAATCATCAATCGAGCCACTACATTCTAAAAGATTTCTATTTATTTTGAGAAAAGAAAGATTAAAAAAGTAAATTTAGCAAATATGCCATTTCCATTACTACTTCAGGTTTCTATGTAAAGTCTGTATCAACTGAACCAGTACTGAATACAAAATATTAAAAAAATGACTGTGTATATAACAATCACATTGTTTCAGGATTGGGTCCATATGTTTGACAATAATAGAATAAGAAAACAAAAGCGTTCTTGCATTCTGTGCACCCTCAAAAAAACGAAATAATCAAAATCAAATATCTCGAGTATAAAAAAATCTCTTTAATACTTTGAGATACAATCCAGACACGATTATCCGAAGCCTCGATTATCCTGATCGTTCATGACAAAAAAAATCGTATTTTATAATTTTGTATCTATTACCACCAAATTCAGGTTCTACGATCCCTTTTCAGTCTAATTTTAATAATTGAGCAATTCTCTACGAAATCGGTCTTTTTTCTTCAATTTTAATTTTTGTATTTTTTAATCCGACTGAAACTTTTTTGGTGCCTTCGGTATGCCCAAAGAAGCCATTTTGCATCATTAGTTTGTCCATATAATTTTCCATACAAATTTGGCAGCTGTCCATTGAAAATTCAAAAATCTGTATCTTTTGAAGGAATTTTTTTGATCGATTTGGTGTCTTCGGCAAAGTTGTAGGCATGGAAACGGACTACACTGGAATAAAATGATGCACGGTAAAAAAAATTGGTGATTTTTTTATTTAACTTTTTATCACTAAAACTTAATTTGCAAAAAAAACATTTTTTTTTATTTTTTTTTTTATTTTTTGATATGTTCTAGAGGACATAAAATGCTATCTTTTCAGAAATTTCCAGGTTGTGCAAAAAATCATTGACCGAGTTATGATTTTTTTAATCAATACTGATTTTTTCAAAAAATCGAAATTTTGGTCGCAAAAATTTTTCAACTTTATTTTTCGATGTAAATTTGAATTTGCAATCAAAAAGTACTTTAGTGAAATTTTGATAAAGTGCACCGTTTTCAAGTTACAGCCATATTTATGCAACTTTTTTCAAAATAGTCGCAGTTTTTCATTTTTTTAACCTTCGGGAAGTCGCGTGTTTTGGCATTTCATACAAGTGTCATTACAAAGTGTGTACAAAGTATACGTACGCGACTGCCGGTGGGTTAAATTAGTGCACATGTTTGCCCACCTTTGAAAAAAATATTTTTGAAAAGCTGAGAAAATTCTCTATATTTTGCTTTTTCGGACTTTGTTGATACGACCCATAGTTGCTGAGATATTGCCGTGCAAAGGTTAAAAACAGCCTCACCATTTTTCAATGTCGACATCTCAGCAACTAATCGTCCGATTTTCAATGTCAAAATATGAAACATTTGTGAAATTTTCCGACCTTTTCGAAAACAATATTTTCAAAATTTTCAAATCAAGACTAACATTTTAAAAGGGCGTAATATTGAATGTTGAAAATATTGTTTTCGAAAAGATCGGAAAATTTCACAAATGTTTCATATTTTGACATTGAAAATCGGACCATTGGTTGCTGAGATATCGACATTAGAATATGGTGGGTTGTTTGGGTGAGACTTAGAAAACGCCAATTTTCCTGTTTTTTAACCTTTGCATGGCAATATCTCAGCAACTAAGGGTCGTATCAACAATGTTCAATAATGAAAAATATAGAGAATTTTCTCAGCTTTTCAAAAATATATTTTTCAAAAGTGGGCATTCATGTGAACTAATTTAAAACTACGACTATTTTGAAAAAAGTTACATAAAAATGGCAATAACTTGAAAACGGTGCACTTTATCAAAATTTCACTAAAGTACTTTTTGATTGCAAATTCAATTTTACATCGAAAAATAAAGTTGAAAAATTTTTGCGACCAAAATTTCGATTTTTTGAAAAAATCAGTATCGATTAAAAAAATCATAACTCGGTCAATGATTTTTTGCACAACCTGGAAATTTCTGAAAAGATGGCATTTTATGTCCTTATGGTCCTCTAAAACATATAAAAAAATAAAAAAAAATAAAAATAGTGTTTTTTTGCAAAAAAGTTTTAGTGATAAAAAGTTAAATAAAAAAATCACAAAAAAAATTTTACCGTGTATCATTTTTTTCCAGTGTAGTCCGTATCCATACCTACAACTTTGCCGAAGACACCAAATCGATCAAAAAATTCCTTCAAAGGATACAGATTTTTGAATTTTCATACATCATTTTTGTATGGACAGCTGCCAAATTTGTATGGAAAATTATATGGACAAACTAATGATGCAAAATGGCTTCTTTGGGCATACCGAAGGCACCAAAAAAGTTTCAGTCGGATTAAAAAATACAAAAAAAATCGAATGACCAAAATCCTAGAGAACTGCTCAATTGATTAATAGCTATTAAATTATGAAATGGTTTTCCTCTATAAAATCCAGACTCGGTTATCCGCAGGCCTTGGAACAGTTTATTTCGGATAATCGAATCCTCGTGTAACACCGACCAACAAAATTTCTGCGCAGTTTCAACTCGAGGGAAGCATGAACTTTAGGGTCCCCTGAATCACGTTCATTTTGATTTTTTCAAAAAAATAGTTTGTCTGGACCGAATCGTTTTTCTCCAAAGTTTGTATGAAGAGTTTGTTGCGGAACGGTTCTCCTACATATTGCATGCAATTTTTGGGTTGTATGCAAGAGCGACGAACCGCCCTAATTCTCCATACAAACTTCGGAGAAAAACCATTCGGTCCAGACCGACTATTTTTGAAAAAATCAAAATGCACGTGATTCTGGGGACCCAAAACTTCATACTTCCCCTCGAGTTGAGCCTGCGCAGTAATTTTTGTCATTCTTTGTAGGTCTGTGTAATCGAGTTACGAATACTTCTTATTCTTTTTCTTACTTTTGAGTACCGAACAGCATGACGCCTGAACTGCCCCTGTTCACAAATATGTCTCATATGCGTTTTCGACACGTTTGAGTCAATAATGCAAGATGCAGTTTGGTTCAATATCTTGGGCTCTTTCTGAAGAGCTAAAAATATCCAGTTCTACAAAAACGGATCGATTCCGTTTTCTCGCAAAAACTTAACACGGAAAGAAATCCTGTTAGCAAATCCGGTAACTGTATGTTCCGAGAAATTTCTTCAAGGTTTATAGAACAATGTACAGGATATTTCAAGTTACACTCAAAGAGCATACGATTTTGAATCAAACTGCATCAATAACTCAAAAGTGATACAAACTCATATGGGACATTTATGCGATCAGGGGCAGTAAACTAAACACCCTTTGACACCCTCAGGAACTTTTCCTACTGAAAACGTGGGGGATCTGCTAGAAATTAAGAAGAAAAGAAATCTATTCAAATAATATTTAGTTTTATAATCATACAACTAATTACGAATAATTACGGTTCATTTCAAGCGTCATGAATATTCGAACTTGCAAGAGACCATTTTCAAAATGGGACAAGCTTTTTGATTTTTTTGAATTTCCTGATTCGATTATCCATTGTTAAATTTGTCCAGGGCCTTGCCGGTATTCCGAAAAATTGCCATTTTCGTCGATTTTCAACACAATTTCTAATGAATTTGGATCCAATTTGGAAATTTTCAATAACCTTAAATTTATTTACAATTTAAAGAAAGTTATTAAACATAGTTGAACAAATATTTCATTGCGTATGTTTCAAATCTTCAGTGTCGTACTAACATTTCGCACGTCCATGTTGGGCCAAATTGAGTTAAGAACGCCATTTTGTGCAGCTAAAAACGCGTTATCCTCGGAACGTCAAAAAGCGACGTACGACAAGATAGCACGACACGTCGAAATGAGAAACATTCAAAGTATAGTGACTATCAAAACCACCTCGGGTTTTGCAATTACTGTTTTCGACGAAACCATTTTCAAAGCACTATTGAACAAAACTTATTATGGAAACGTACATTGCGGACCTATTCTAGTGCAAGTTTTAAAAATAGCTCTCTTGAGACAAACGTTCGAATAAAATTTGAAAAATAAATTGGGATTGTATCAATGTTAGCTGCCGATCCCTAAGTTGCGTGAAGGTGGATTGCTTTGCTTTGCAATGTCACCCTGTTTAACGATTCATTAAAAAATAGCTAAGTAAAATATAGATTTTATACAAGTGAAAAAAAAACCCAAAAAATTCCCTGAAAAAATACATTTTATGAAAAGCACTAATCTTGAACCAGAACCACCCTTATTCTCAATCAATTCAAAAGTTTCCCTTTTCATTTGCAACAGCTTTTCTTCATATACGAAAGCTTCAGATTCTGTTAAATTGTAAATGTTTCAATTTCCACTTAGAATGACTTTTTCAAAGGAATATAGAAAATATTATTTTTTTTATCAATGATTGAAATGAAATTTATTTTTTAAATAACCTTCCATGTTTGAAAAAGGCTTGAGCATTTCTACCTTAAAGATAATAAATAACACCGTCCTCTAAAGCAAAACATACCAACTCATAACATGACATACTCACGTGATGTTCGTGTATGTTTGTGGTACATAAACCCTCCTTATATATTCCGAATTGAAAGCATCATTTTCCAAGCCCAAAAGTTCAACCTCAAACCACATAAAATCGAAATCATTGCCACGGAGGTAAAAGGAGGAAACCCAGCCACAACCACCTTCAAACGGAGCTTTGAAAGCTACCACCACCATCGAATTATAAATTGAGTGTAAAATAAAAAAAATGGAACATAAATCCAATTATGACACTTCGGGTATCCTTTTATTTCCATTCTTCATCGGTTCACTGTGAAAAGTGAAACAAAAAAAATGACACGTCTCTCGTCCCAACTGATCGATGGAGTGACGTGAAGTAACTCGTTTACCATTAGGAAATTACAGCGAAAAAAAAAAGTCCTACGAGTCCAAAGCAGTAGTGGTGAAAAACTTTTCCGCATATTAATAATTGAACAGATAATTACATCTGCCGGTTCCGGTGACGGCAACGGAACGTCAAAGGACAACAAAAAAAGGACCACCGGCCGGTGCGAAATGGAAACGTGTGTGTAGCTATATTGCATCATCCACGTCAGTGTTCATTGTTGGGAACTTACGGGCAATTTCTTGGAACGAGGTAAACGTATTGCTCAACTTTGTTTGAAGGTTGGCGATGACGTGATTTAAAAAAAAAGCCACGTCATAATCTTTGAAACTTACAATTAATTGTTCAAACTCTCTTACATGAGTTATTGAAAAATAAAGTATCAACACACACTATTACAATTTTAATAAATTTAAAAAAAAAACGATATGCGAAAGCAAAGATCGGTTTTATTTAAGGTGAAACGGAAAGGCAGCGTCATATTGATACCACGACTCAAGTATTTGGAAGAATCATTAAGAAAAACGCTGTAACTGAATCAAGTTATGTCTGTTGCAGCCGTAAAATATAAAGATAGATAGCAATATGTCGAGTCCACAAATTGAAAATGAATAGAAATTGTCCAAGAACTAGCGTCCCGTGCCACCTTAAGATTTTTATAATTCAAAATATTAAGATTTCATGAAAATATACTATTCTTAATGTTTTTCCATTTTTCCGATCTGTGGTTTAGTTAGGCCGTTGCAATTATTTTTTGAAGATTATGTCCCTCAACTCGACCCTGACCGAAGAGGGGTGGGGGTTCAACCTTTGAATGAAATAAGTGTTTTAAAATGCATTACACATCTGTCCAGTTGTTTTGTAATCATTAGTTTCCAAAATTTCTAAATATTGTCGAAAATTTTAATTTTGCGAGAAAAACAGTTTTTGCGGTTATGTACATTAGAGTTCCATAAAAAGTTCAATATATTTTTAAACGAGCCCAAATGTTGTAAATGTTAAATATGATTTATTAATGCAGAGTAGGGCATTTTAAATTGTTTTCAGTTGATTAGACTTATAATTCCATTGAAATTTTCAAGTTTTTTGAAAACTTTTAAAAAGGGGGGGGGGACATAAACTTTAACAAATATTTGCAACGGCCTTATTCTTCATTCAAAACAAGAGTTGAAAGTGTGCTTCTACAAAGTTGCGGAGTAAACATAAAATATACATGAGTGTTAACTCACTTTGAAACATGGGCGTCAAATTTCTCGAAAACAAAATCCAAACTTTTATTTTCTTGCACGAGTGGTTTTAGAATTGAAGAACTAAAACATGAACAAATACATTCACAAGGTTATTCTTCTAGACAATTTTAATACATTTCAAATCAAAATCAAACTGTTCACTCAGCAGTATTACCTTGTCGTTCTCTATTTTCGAGATTCCTACACGAAACTATCTGAAGGCTTGAAAAGGTGGGGCAATCCAAACCTCTTTTTACAATTAAGCTCCAATCAACCCCGGGATTTGAACTGACGACCTTTAGATTGAGACTCAATACTTCTGACTCCGACTGTACATCCCTGCCAGGATGAACCACTTTCTAGAAATATTATGTAAAGATTTTTTTTATTAAATTTTATTTCATTAAATTTCATAGACATTTACGTTTTTTAAATGAAAAGATTTTAAAGATTTGAAGATTTGAAGATTTGAAGATTTGAAGATTTGAAGATTTGAAGATTTGAAGATTTGAAGATTTGAAGATTTGAAGATTTGAAGATTTGAAGATTTGAAGATTTGAAGATTTGAAGATTTGAAGATTTGAAGATTTGAAGATTTGAAGATTTGAAGATTTGAAGATTTGAAGATTTGAAGATTTGAAGATTTGAAGATTTGAAGATTTGAAGATTTGAAGATTTGAAGATTTGAAGATTTGAAGATTTGAAGATTTGAAGATTTGAAGATTTGAAGATTTGAAGATTTGAAGATTTGAAGATTTGAAGATTTGAAGATTTGAAGATTTGAAGATTTGAAGATTTGAAGATTTGAAGATTTGAAGATTTGAAGATTTGAAGATTTGAAGATTTGAAGATGTGAAGATTTGAAGATTTGAAGATTTGAAGATTTGAAGATTTGAAGATTTGAAGATTTGAAGATTTGAAGATTTTAAGATTTAAAGACACCAAAACGAAGGGTAAATCTCTATGCTTTCCACCATCCTTACAAAATGAAACAATGGAATTTGGTTACCGAAATTGTACTTATAAATGTTTTGATTACAGTTAGAGTTAAGAATGTTTAGATGATTGGATTACTACTGAGGAGCTAATAAATTTTGTATTTCTTTTGACAAAACTTATCCGAAAAAAACACTTGATGTTTCGACAGAGAACATTTCAGCAAAGTGAAAACGTGCGTTTCGATGCTAAAAACCACTAAGTCAAATTATGCACACGGCCTCTGTGGTGACTCTTGGAATGGGTAATAAAAACTATACATTTTTTCGTTTGTTTCAAAGCATGTTGCAAACGCATAAAAAGCGCATTATGCACACGAGGCACTCATACACTTTACGCAGTCCATGCCCTGGCAACTTCCATCACCATTACCAACCACCAGCCGTGGCAACATTTTGCTTTTATCGCTCTCTTTCGAAACCACAAGAACCGATAATACATAAAAGGTTCAAACCATTTGTGCTGGGCCGTAATTCACAGGTCGGGCGAAATGTTTGAAAAGGGCGTATCGACTTCCTGTTTGTGGTTGAAAGATTATCTAAAAAATATCGGCAACAGTGCTGCCAACATTGCCGAGTGCAAAAAGAAACCGAATGTCATCTCCGGGGCCGTCCATCGGATCGCTTCGAAAGCCGCAACAGTGGGGCTAAAAATAGCATCGGAATTATCATTTCTTTGCCATCGACGGCAGTTTTGAATTGGTATGATGATATAAAAATGTACAGTTCATGACAGACGGAGAGAGAAAGACATACCATGGCGAATTTATTTCACACAAATTCGCAGAACATTGTGAACGAAACGTGGCAGATGACAAAATTGACATAAATAAAGTAACAAAATGCTAAATTTGAAGAAAATCTTGCCATCTTACTTGAACGGAATTCAAATGCAAAAAAAAACTGCAACTATCAAACGTTAGAAAACCTTAACAAAGTTGTTTTAATAAAGGCAACGCAGCAGATACATCAGCTCAGAGGTGAATAGAAGTAGCATGACATCAGCGATCGTAAATCACGTGTCTTCCGCGGCTGAACCCCCCTCTATAATGATGCTTGACTCTCGCAAAAGGTCGTTTCGATTAGATTAAAATGTAATAAACTGTGAAGGTTAGGTGGATAAGGAGGTGTTTCTGCTGCGGTTGATTCGTCCCGGGATCCATTTTGTATAACAAGAGTGATCCATATTCATGAGTTTGAAGAATGTTAAGTGAACACATCGGAGATTGTTACGTGGTGAACGGACACTAGAGCTGCGGTATTTTTTACTACCTAAGCTCAGAGTTATTTCAAAACAAAATTCACAGTCTTTTTAAAGACTACCTGAGTTATTTTTCCAAAATTCTAAACAGTCTTTTCAAGACTAACCCCGCCTGAAATTTTGTTGTATTTTACAAACGAAGCCATCTTTTTAAGAGAACTTTGCTTGCAAAATGCGTCAAAACAAAGGTAAACGCAAATCTTCTGAAGATTTGGTCGTTACGTCGGTGAAGCGTTTGAACGCTAAACCGGCTAACGGAAACAGAAAAAGAAAACAGCCTCTTCTGAGGTCTGATTCTGATTCTGAATGTGAGGTCAATACTCCAATTCCATTGACAAACAGTTTCGGTGTTTTATCCGAAACTGAAGACATGGAACCTTCTCCTCGTACTGAGCCTTCTGCCGTCGAGAAACGAGTAAAGGCTCCGCCAATTGTAGTGACTTCCGTCTCCGATTTGGCCAGCTTTCGAACGCAACTGAAGAATTGCAAGGAAACTTGCAATTTGAAAGTTTCGTTCCAGCTTGGTCGAAGAGGAGAATGTCGCTTGTTGACGGAATCTTTACAAGATCACCAAACTTTTGTTGGTTATTTGAAAACCACAAACACAATTTCTACACGTATGAGACCAAGAATGCTCGGCCATTCAAGGCGGTCTTGAAAGGTCTCTCCAACGACTTGTCGGTGGATGAGATCAAAAACGAACTTAAGGTGTTGCTTGGCTTTGCCCCATCCCAAGTAATACCAATGAAGAAAAAATCAAACGGGAATATTTCTCGCTTTGGTTTGACTTCACAATTTTATCTGATTCATTTCAACAGAAATGAAATCAACAATTTGAAACTTTTGGACAAAGTTCAGTTTTTGTTCCATGTACGGGTAAAGTGGGAGCATTTTAAGAAACATGGCGGTAATGGCCAGAATCTGACCCAGTGCCGGCGTTGCCAGGCATTCGGTCACGGTACTGATCATTGCGCCATGGTTCCAAAATGCATGGTTTGCGGGGATTCTTCTCACGACAAGGACAATTGTCCCGTGAAAGAAGTCACCCAATTTAAATGTGCAAATTGTGGTGGAAATCACAAATCAAATTTCTGGGATTGCCCCATCAGAAAAAGGTTTTGGATTCTCGTGCTAAGCATCAGCCGAAATCCAAACCGAAATTTTCTCAAAGTCAGGTTGTACCTGCATCTTTAAATCAAACGTTCGTGCTGTCTCACTCGAACAATGCTAGAAATACCCCTACCGTGGAAAAGTTAGGTAACAACAATGGCATTTCTTATGCTAACGTCGTTTCGGGTTCGGGTTCATCCACGAATTTTAAATCCTCTACCAATTTTCAAATTGGGCAGGTACCTCAAATCTCATTTGAAAATTGCGATCAGCAGAGAAGCGAGTCAGACGTGCGTCCCTCACAAACCAAAAAAGTGCTTAAAAAGTGCAAAAATGCCTCACGGCAAGAAAAAGAGGCGGTCCTCACCAGCAGGATCGGCAGATTTGAAGAAGCTAAAGAATGCCGAAGCGCTACCTGCAAAGCCAGGCAGTTTGAGCAAGGACGCTCAAAATTCGTCTGGAAACCAGTTCGCTACCCTCCCTGTGGACGTGAGTGAGAAGGAAGAATTTGAACGACGGGAAAAGTTGCCACCCATTTTTGTAAAAACATCGTCATCGGATTCGGTGCGAAAGTGGCTGACCGGATTTATCAAATCTGGTGCTTTACGAGCTTCCATTCGCTTGTGTGCTGATGGACTCAAAATTCTGCTACCTACCAGAAAGGATTACAACTACGTTCGGGATTTCCTGAACAACACAAAGATTGAATACTACAGCCATGACGATCCAGGTAAACGCCCCATGAAACAGGTCCTCCGAGGCCTGTACGACATGGATGTGAGTGTGCTGAAAGAAGAGCTCAAAACTCTTAAGTTGAACGTGATCGAAGTCTTCAAGATGACGAGACACAACAAGGACATCAAGTATCGTGATCAACTGTACTTGGTTCATCTCGAGAAAGGATCGACCACGCCGTCTGAGCTGAAAGCAGTTCGGGCAATTTTCAACATCATCGTGACTTGGGAACGTTATCGTCCAGTGCACCGTGATGTGACACAGTGTTCGAACTGCTTGCAGTTTGGACATGGTGGAAGGAACTGTTTCATCAAGAGTCGTTGTGCAACCTGCGGAGGTGAGCACAAAACACAAGCTTGCGAAACAATCAACGAGAACATCGAAGCGAAATGCTTCAATTGCGGCGGCGACCATTCTACCAAGAATCGAAGCTGCCCAAAACGAGCTGAGTTTGTAAAAATTCGGCAGCAAGCGACGACGAGGCACCAACCAAATCGTCGCAAAACACCACCAACTTTCACGGACGTGGATTTTCCTGCTTTGGCGTCACCTGGAGCGGGATCTGTTCGAGTGGTTCCAAATCTGCAGCCATTGCCGTTGAATCAGCGGCAAAGAGTTGCAGAGAACACAACACCTCCTGGCTTCAGTCAGCAACCGAGGGAAAACCAACCAGCATCAACGGATGTAGGCAGTAGTGACCTGTTTTCACCACAAGAACTTTTGAACATTTTCATCGAGATGACAACAACACTGCGTGGTTGCAAAACTCGTGCGGAACAAGTAAGAACGCTTGGAGGATTTATCTTAAAATACAGTTCGTAGTTTACTCGTTCTAATGATTTGAAATATTTCAATGAATTTACTTTTTTAGTTTTAAATTAGGATTAGTCGTTTAAGTGATTTTTTTTTCTTTTTTACCCAAATGTATTCGATTCAATGCAAAAATGTAAAACAATTTGAAGTAAATAAATGAATGTGAACAGTTAATAAGAAAACGAAAAATATAACAAAGATGAAGAGCATATAGCCATACCACTTAGAATGTAAATGAAATGTAATTATTATAAGAAAGTTCAATAAAGACATATTTAATTTCAAAAATTTCATTTGAAAATTTTTCTGCTGGCAACGCTTTGGGATCTTCTGATCTCGGCGATGTTACGTTTGAAAAAATGACTTTTTTGCAAAACTCACTGTTTGGTTTGATTCAAACAATGAGTAATGCTACATCCATGATGGAAGCTATCCAGATTGGATTAAAATTTGCGAATGATGTTGTTCTTACCCTGAAGTTTAATCATGGATCTAAGTAATTCCATCAATATTATGAATTTTAATGCTCGCTCTTTAAAAGCGAAAGAAAATGAATTTTTCAACTTTTACGAGTTCATAACGTGCATGTTGCTGTTATAACCGAAACATTTTTAAAAACTGGCACTTATTTGAAAAGTGATCCAGATTATAAAGTTATAACTAATAACCGAATGAATCGAAATGGCGGTGGAGTTGCAATAGTTATCCACCGTAGTATGACTTATAGCACGTTACGTGACTTTAAGTTAAAAGTTATTGAAAGTTTGGGCATTGAACTTGAAACTTCTTTTGGGAAAATTATGATTGCAGCTGCATATTTGCCATTCCAATGCACTGGGGAAAATAAAAATTATTTCAAAGGGGATTTGAATAAACTTACTCGGCATAGATCTCGATTTTTGATCATCGGTGATTTTAATGCCAAACACCAATCTTGGAATAATTCAAAAGTAAATTCCAATGGTAAAATTCTGTTCAGAGATTGCACTTCTGGTCTTTATTCGGTTTTATACCCGAATGGGCCAACTTGCTTTTCTTCTGTTAGAAATCCATCAACAATTGATTTGGTTTTGACAAATCAAAGTCAGTATTGTGGTCCTTTAGTGACTCATGCTGATTTTGATTCTGATCATCTTCCAGTAACTTTTTCACTTTCTCATGAAGCAGTTACCAGACCCAATAGTTCTGTGTTTAATTACCACAAAGCTAATTGGGACAGGTATCAGCATCATATTGAGAATAATTTAAATCATGATTTTGTTTTAGAAACCAAAGCTGATATTGATTCAGCCTTGGAATCTTTAACTAATGCAATTTTGGATGCTAGGAATATTGCTATTCCTAAAGTCCAAGTCAAATTTGATTCTCCCATTATTGATGACGATCTTCAGCTTCTGATTCGTCTGAAAATGTTCGCCGAAGACAGTATCAACGTTCTCGTGATCCTGCACTGAAGCGAATTCAAAAGATTTGCAAAAGGTTATTGACCACAGATTCACTCTCCTGCGAAATGAAAAGTTCGCAAGAGATGTCGAACAAATTAAACCTTATTCCAAACCTTTTGAAACTTTCAAAGGTTCTTAAGAAACCTCAAAACCAATCCCTTCTTTAAAAGATGGTGATAATATTCTATTAACTAATGGGGAAAAAGCTCAAAAACTTGCTCAGCAGTTTGAGAGTGCTCATAATTTCAACTTGAATGTTTTGAGTCCTATTGAAAATCAAATTTCAATAGAATTTCAGAATATTGTTGAACAAGAATTTTCATCAGATGAAGTTTTTAATACGGATCTGAATGAAATAAAATCTATTATCAAAAATTTAAAAATATGAAAGCCCTGGTGAGGATGGCATTTTTACATTTTAATTAAAAATTACCAGAAGCAACTTTAAGTAGCTTGGTCAAAATTTTCAACAAATGTTTTGATTTGGCATATTTTCCCAGTAGTTGGAAAAATGCCAAAGTAATTCCGATTTTGAAACCGGATAAAAATCCTGCTGAAGCCTCAAGCTATCGGCCCATTAGTTTGCTTTCATCTATTAGTAAATTATTCGAAAGAATAATTCTTAATAGAATGATGACGCACATTAATGAAAATTCAATTTTCGCTGATGAGCAGTTTGGATTTCGCCTTGGGCATTCAACTACTCATCAGTTGTTGAGAGTTTCAAATTTAATTCGAAGCAACAAATCTGAGGGCTATTCTACTGGCGCTGCTCTTCTAGACATAGAAAAAGCATTTGACAGTGTTTGGCATAAAGGTTTGATTGCGAAATTGAAAAGGTTTAATTTTCCGATTTATATCGTGAAAATTATTCAAAATTATTTGACGGATCGTACTCTGCAGGTATGTTATCAGAATAGCAAATCTGATCAACTACCTGTACGTGCTGGCGTCCCTCAAGGAAGCATTTTGGGTCCAATTTTATACAATATTTTTACTTCTGACTTGCCTGATTTGCCCCCAGGATGTCAGAAATCACTTTTTGCTGATGACACAAGCATCTCCGCCAAAGGCAGAAGCCTTCGTGTCATCACAAGAAGATTACAAAAGCTTGGATATTTTCAATTCTTATTTGAAAGAATGGAAAATTACTCCAAATGCTGCAAAACTCAACTTATTATTTTCCCTCACAAACCAAGGGCTGATTTTCTTAAACCAAAAGTCATCACATTATAAAGATGAATGAGGTAAATTTAAAGTGGGAGGATCAAGTGAAATATCTTGGACTTGCTTTTGACAAAAACCTTACTTACAAGGATCACATTGAAAGTATCCAGGTTAAATGTAACAAATATATTAAATGTTTGTATCCACTTATAAACAGGAATTCTAGACTTTGTCTCAAGAATAAACTGTTAATTTATAAACAAATTTTCAGACCTGCCATGCTTTATGCTGTGCCGATCTGGACAAGCTGTTGCTTAACCAGGAAGAAAAACTTCAGAGGATTCAGAACAAAATTCTGAAAATGATTCTGAAACTTCCTCCTGGTTCAGCACCAGTGAACTTCATCAATTAGCCGAAGTTGACACTTTGGATGTTATGTCCAATAAGATAATTGATGCATTTCGACAAAAATCATTGCAGTCTTCAGCTGCATTGATCCGCTCTTTATATAGTTTATAAGTTAGTTTTAAGGTATCCCTTTTCCCTTTTGTACATGTAGGACCGCCTACATTTGAAATCACTGAATAGCGAAAGCTACAATATTTCATGAATAAATGAAATTTGCTAGTATTTAAAATTGAGGTGAAAAGTCATCGTTTGTGATTGGACACTCAATAATATTTTAACTGAATGAATGTACATGGAAAAGAAATTTGAATAAATATAAATTAAAAAAAAAAAAAAAAAAAAAAAAAAATCGGAGATTGTTACTAAAGTACAAGGATTACGAGTGCGGTGTTCTGTTTCAGTCTTTCAACACATTCTAGGGTCATTCCACCTGAAGTGTGCAAGAAAAAATGCAAATTTGAAAATTACCATCTCCGATTCTGCTCAAATTTGGCAGAGCTGTTGAGACTATCAAAACATGCAAAAATCCCGAATTTCATCAAAATCGGACCACCCCCTCCATTTTTGTACCCTCCCATAAGTGATTCTTATGTAAAATCGGACGGGGAATACGATGGTGAGGTCAAATTTAAAAAATAAATAGGGCTGTTTTGAGATACGGCTATTTAAAGTTTTCAATTGCGCAATACAGGTAGAAAACATATTTTGATCACGGAAATGGATTCTACGTCCAATTTCCTTCAAAATTGAGTCTAAGACCGACCCTCTAAGATTTGTGGTTCCTGAGTTATCGTCTTTTGAAGATAGGGGTTTCGCTCAAAAATCGCCAAAAAGTCGATTTTTTGGGAGGGTACAAAAATGGAGGGGGTGGTCCGATTTGGATGAAATTCGGGATTTTTGCATGTTTTGATAGTCTCAACAGCTCTGCCAAATTTGAGCAGAATCGGAGATGGTAATTTTCAAATGGTGTTCCGCTTCAGGTGGAATGACCCTTATATTATAAAACTTGAGAATTTATTTCTTGTGATGCATACATACATTATATACCAAAAATATGCAACAAAACAAAGAGGTCAACCAATCCATCATGCGATCTTCCCAAAAATCATGGATCTCTTTTGAAATATTTTAATACGAAAAAGATTTCGCTATTTCCGAAACAATCTAAGACAAACTTACGTTTAAAAATTAAAGTCCAATAAATATATTATTTTTTTACTTTGAAGAGTCATGAAAAAACCTGTTACAAAACCAGATCTGAATATCAAATAATGCCATTTTTATTTTTATACAGGTTGAGTAAGGAAAAAAATATTTTAGTTCTTCTCTATCGAGGAGAAAATCGTGACGTCACAAATGAACTCAAATCACTCAAAGTTCATTTTGTGAGTGACAATTTGGCCTAGTTTGACAGCTACATTGTCCGCAGTTTTCTGTGGGAGAGAAAAGGAGGCGAATGCTTTATGAAAATCATACCTGTCAAAATTTCAAGCTCGGAACTTAACCTCAAAGGTAAATAAACCAAATGAACCTTTTTGACAGGTGTCAGGACGGTTCTTACCATTTAAAATTATAATTTTGTTCCGGTTGTGTTCATTACGCATGGACACTAACACGGCCAGGAGCACGGCAAGGACACGGCCACGGGAATGGCCAGGAACAGGCACCTACACGGCCAGGGACACGAAAACGGCCAGAAGCATGGACACGAACACGGGCAGGAGTCCGGACAAGGACACGGCATAGAGCACGGATACGGGAACGACCAGGAACAAGCACCTACGTGGTCAGGTGCACCTACACGAACACGGCCAAAAGCACGAACAAGCACACTCAAATGGCACGCACAAAATGAATATTGAGTGATTTGAGTTCATTCCTGACGTCATGATTTTCTCCCCTATAGTGCTACAACTCACACAATCAAAACAAATGTGTTCATTCGGTAAATGAAACAGTGAATCTGCAACGTGTCATATTTGAATGTTGAACACTCCTCGGTCAACAAACTGTGGTGGCCGAGGCAGTTAAGTCATTGGGCTAGCCTGTCGAAGGTCTTCGATTCTCGTTGTCGACACTTTTTTGTTTAGTTCTTTTTTTGCAAATGAACCTCGAGGTAATAATTCTCTCGCCCATCTCGAGCTATGTTCTCTGTGTCCGTAAATGGTACCACTATTCTCTCGGCTTGAGGCCATTATTATCTCGGACGAGCGTTGCCCAGTTTTTGGTGTAGGCGATTTTTCGAAGTGTAACAATGTTCTTCAAAGATGTAGAGCAGACAATTAAAAAAAATGTATAAGCATAAGGGGTTGGCTTTGAACCATCACGAGTTATCACCGCCTTCAAATCAAAAACTGATTTTCACATAAAAACTTGTTTTTTACTAAATGAGCTTTAGTAATAAATTCTAAGCGATTACTAGGCAAGAAAAGGATGAGAAACATTTATTTTTATGTAGAGCGTTCAATTTTCAGTTCCTGAGGAAAAGTGCTTTAGCTTGAACACTATTCGCGAAAGAAAATTTAATTATCAAACAAAAACTTAATTTGCACACAAAAACTAGATAGCCTATCTATCAAATCTAGATTCCAATCGACAAGACTCTGAAAGAGGCAGTTTGGAATCGCTTTAAAATCTTTTTTGCAAAAACTGAGATTTAAAGCATCAATATTTTGTGAAACTATTATTGTAAACAAATGTTCAACAAAATTTGTGATATTTATCATTTCTTTTTTCGTTCAACAATATTTTAAAGCAATTCACACCTTATGCTTGCAGAGTATTGTCGTTAGATTGAAACTCAGATTTAACAGATCAACTTGAACCCTGAGAGTAACAATTCGCCTCTCCATATAGGCTCTCTAACATAAACATTCTATCACATGTTAAAAATGACACCCACAAAGAAAAATTTAAAAAAGTTACAAAATTAATTTAATTTACAGTCAGCTCCAATATGATTCAAAAGAACAACATGCCGCTTGGTTCATCTCAAAAACACAAACACGTGACAAGCACAAAATAAACGAAAACACATGGCCACACACCGCAAAGGTTGAGGAACTGACGAATTTGCAAAATTTTAACTTATATTAGCAAGTTTGAGCTAGAGGGACCGCTGCCGTAAAGGTTGAATTTGCTTAGTCACGAGTTATTATCAGTGGCACATCAACAGCTCGTAGTTTTATTTTTTTTTTCTGCACAACCAGAAATGGTTTATTTATTTTCGAGAGAAGCTTGGAAATTTCCACTTGCATAAGAAAATGAGCACGTTTGCATGATTTGGCAGTATTGTTGGGCTTCACGTTTTGTCATTTCATTGAGATACGATAAAATTTGAGTG
This sequence comes from Culex quinquefasciatus, assembly GCF_015732765.1. NCBI lineage: Eukaryota > Metazoa > Arthropoda > Insecta > Diptera > Culicidae > Culex > Culex quinquefasciatus. The sequence continues at coordinate 49,508,409 of NC_051862.1, read as the reverse complement.
AAGTCCGTGTTAAACTAGGTTGAACACTGTTGCCATCTTCCAACTTCATTGAGGTCAAAGTCCAGAGCTTGAAGCGCTGGTACTTTAGTCAAGGAACGTGAATAAAACACGTCGTATACTAAAATAAGTGCATTCTATTCTTTGGTTCTTTGCATAAATTAGCTTATAATTACGTATTCATCTCGGTTGTTCGCTTTGAAGCAACTCAGTGTTGCATTCCTTTTCTCTTTTAGGGATTTTTTTTTAGTTTTATGTGTTTTTTTAGTTTCGTTTTGAATGTTACTTTAAAAATCATCTGAAAATAAATATTTTCAACCAACTAAATCTAACAACCCATAACATCCAAATTTGCAGAACCACATCCCAGAACAGAGAAGTGCCATAAACAACACTTTCCACCCACAAACCAATCTTTCTTTATTTCTAGATCAAAGACCTCCACAGTTTGGACGCTTCCCGGTTTGCTGGTTCTACACTTGCTAAACTGTGGGTGTGTTTGTGTTTGTGTGAAACGACGCCCTCAAACATCATTATAATCTCATTTCCTTCTTTTGCTTCCGATACCGTCGCGTTGCTTGCCAGTGTGTTTGTGGCGGTGGTCCAAAGTAGCACCATCGTCGCGACATGGCATCGTTTGTCCACTACTGTTCTAACACAACGTCTGTTTGTCGATTCCAGCTGCAGCTGTTTGTATAAGTACAAGCGCACTTGAGGTCTCTGTTTTGTAGTCGAATTCGATAATACACATGTCCAAGACACACTTTACAAGGATGGGAAGATTACTCGTTGAAAAACAATTTATAAAACTATTTCTTGAAAAATACCCTATTTGATCAAATTTTATATATTATAGGTAATTACTTATTAACAATCTTATCAAACCTGACTATTCCAAATTAGATAAATATGGCGAATTTGCAACATTATTTTTATAATTCCGAAAAAAAACTTTTAAAAAGGATTTTTCAGTGCAACGGTTGGTTTCCCCGGTTTCCCTGCTAAAGTTTGAAATCTGTGTGTTTGGTCAACTCCAAAATCAAAACGTATTCAAAAATCAAATTATTCGCTCTACACAGCATTGCCTTGGCGTTCTCGATCGCGAGATTCCTACTCAAAACTAATTGTCCGAAGGCTTGATTGTTGAGATAATTGAAAACCTCTTTTTACACCTTAGCTTCCATCCACCCCGGGATTCGGACTGACGACCTTTGGATTGTGAGTCCAACTGCCTAACAGCGACTCCACCGAGGCAGGACCCAGGGAGACGACTCTTACACCTGGACTGAGCTATCGATCTAACCCTTTAGGTTAGACCGGGCCCCAACATTTACTTCCCCATCCGATGGAAGGCGTGATCAGACAAATCTCGTCTCGAAAAATGCCACCTTCTGGGATCGAACGCAAGCCGACTGGGTGAGAGGCAACCACGCTTATCTCCAAGGGGTTTCCAGCATCGTGTCAGACTGGTCACTAATCCGGAATTACTTGGAATTTGAGCAAGCAATTCTGTAATTCCAGATTTACTGAGTAATTCCAGAGTAATCCTGGTAATTCTTAATAATCCCAGTAATCCTGGTAATTCCATGATTCTTTTTTGTGAAAACATACTTCGGAAAATAATAAAATAATAGAAAATAACTGTTAAAAAGACAATTTCGATCCTATTTTGATTCTATTTAATGCCTATTAATTTTTATGTAAGAAACCATAGTTATAGCTAGTACGGGATTATTCGGATGATTGGGATTATGAGTAAGTAATTCAGTAATTCCAGAATTACTTAGCAAATCTACAGTAATTCCAGTAATTCTGGAATTACCTAGTAATTCCGTAGTAATTCGTGTAATTCCATAGTTACTCAGTGATTCGTGTATTTCCCATGAATTCAACACAGAAAAAAAGTTGAATTATAGAATGTTGAAAATTTGGTAGGTTGAATATTACCTCTTTTTTGAGTAATATTACATTAAAAATGTGTAAAAATGTCAGGTTCAACCTGACGAATATTCAGCAAAAACTGATGAAAATCCATCATTTTCTAAGGTAAATTGATCTTTTTTTTTTTTTTTTTTGACACAAGATCTGTCACCATTTCTGTGAAGTGACTACTAGTAATTCTTCAAAGATAAATCGGCAGAATGCATTTAGCTTTTCCTTGATTCCTTGATTTCCTTTTCGGAACGTCCGTAAATTTGGATGTTCTCTAATTCAAATGAATTCGGATGAAAAAGCACTCAAACGTCAAAATCAGTTGTCAAACTGATTCTGATATTTACCCCATTATTCGATGATTTCCAAGTAGGGTGTCCAATTTTCCTGGGTTTCCCGGAAAACGGAAAAAAATATTTTTTATTCCAGGGATTTTTTGGAAAACGTCATAAAATCTATGTTTTCTTTATATTTGTTATGTTTTTCATGCTTTAAAATCATACTATTAGCTCAAAACTAGGATAGTACTTTTAGATAGTTTTAAAGATTTTTTTTGTTCTTTGTTGTGCTTTGAATTTTAAATGCACTCAAACGCCAAAATCAGTTGTCAAACTGTTGTTGATGTTTACCTCGATGTTTACCCAGTTGTTCGATGATTTCCAAGCAGGACGTCAAATTTTCCCAGGTTTAGAGTTTCCAGGAAAACGGGAAAAATATTGATATATTCCCGGGGAAGTTTTGAAAATGTCATAAAACCTATGTTTTCTTTATATTTGCTATGTTTTTTAAGCTTTAAATTTATAGAATTAGCTCAATACTATTAATATCAATCTTAACAAGGATAGCAGTTTTTAGATAACTTAAACAATTTTTTTGCTCTCTGTTGTGCTTTGAATTTTATATGCACCAAATTTCTAATTCAAATTGAATAAGTATTTTAATTTTTTTGTTTATTTCTATATGACATGACTAAAACAGCTTCAAAATTGGTTTAATATGGCTAAAAAACAAAAATGACAACAAATCAAATGGTACCAATTATTGTAAAATTTTAGAAAAAAAAAACTTATAAATTGTAATACCAATGTAATTTCCAGGCCGAATAAAGATATTTGTTTGATTCCGAGAATTCCTCGTACAACATATAAAAATCACGGGAATTTGGTGCCAGGTATTCCCAGGTTGGACGCACTATTGCCAAGCACGTGGTTTTGTGCGTTTGACAGCTGTCATTCGATCCAATTCCAAAGACTTTTCTCGATATGCTGGAAGCTAGGCAGTAATTCCAAGTTATTTTTATAAATTTGAGCAATTCTGCGTGGTTTCTGGAAATCCCAAGTAATTCTGGGAAATCATTGTAATTCGTGACATAGTGCCAGTAATCCTGGTAATTCCATTTAGACTGGTCAGTAATCCTTGATGCTGGAAAGGGACCATCCATAAACCACGTGGACACTTTTTTGGGAATCTGTTACCCCCTCGTGGACAATTGCCTATACAAAAAAAAACTTTTTGTATGGATCGTGGACAATCGCCATACCCCCTAAAGTGTCCACGTGGTTTATGGATGGCCCCAAACCCCTACACCACGGTCCCGTACCGTATTATTTTTGATTAATTCAGCACGCACATGAGTGCTATCATAAACTTTACTACTCTGTTATTTTTTATGGCGATGCATGAAATGTTGAGGGCCTCGTGGCGCGGTGGTTTGCGGCTTCGGCTGCCGATCCCTAAGTTGCTATGGGGCGCGGATTCGATTCCCGCCTTATCCTCCTGGCCTTCTATCAGATGGGGAAGTAAAACGTCGGTTCATTTGCGTAAAAGAGGTTTTGGGTGACTCACCACACATAACCTTCGGACGCCTAGAAATGAGCAAAAACTTGCAACAGAGCCCACAAAAGACCCTTGGGTCGTTAAAGTGGATTGCTTTGCTTTTTGCTTTTTGCATGAAATGTTGCTGGATCTCTCTTATTTGTATGAAAACTATATCTGTCGCATTCATCCGACGTTTTGTTGGAAATGTTATCAAAATCTCGACTCCCGGGAAATTTGGTCCAGACTCCCGGGAATTTTGGTACTTATAAATATTGAATATTGAATATTGAATATTGAATATTGAATATTGAATATTGAATATTGAATATTGAATATTGAATATTGAATATTGAATATTGAATATTGAATATTGAATATTGAATATTGAATATTGAATATTGAATATTGAATATTGAATATTGAATATTGAATATTGAATATTGAATATTGAATATTGAATATTGAATATTGAATATTGAATATTGAATATTGAATATTGAATATTGAATATTGAATATTGAATATTGAATATTGAATATTGAATATTGAATATTGAATATTGAATATTGAATATTGAATATTGAATATTGAATATTGAATATTGAATATTGAATATTGAATATTGAATATTGAATATTGAATATTGAATATTGAATATTGAATATTGAATATTGAATATTGAATATTGAATATTGAATATTGAATATTGAATATTGAATATTGAATATTGAATATTGAATATTGAATATTGAATATTGAATATTGAATATTGAATATTGAATATTGAATATTGAATATTGAATATTGAATATTGAATATTGAATATTGAATATTGAATATTGAATATTGAATATTGAATATTGAATATTGAATATTGAATATTGAATATTGAATATTGAATATTGAATATTGAATATTAAATATTGAATATTAAATATTGAATATTGAATATTGAATATTGAATATTGAATATTGAAAATTGAATATTGAATATTGAATATTGAATATTGAATATTGAATATTGAATATTGAATATTGAATATTGAACATTGAATACAGTCCAGATTCGATTATCCGAAGGCCTCGGAAAAATGAAGCCGATTTATCGGACCGATTTTGAACATAAACTTTGAAAAATATTTGCAATGGCCTGGTAGATAATAATTTTCAACCTTTTTTAAACAAAAAAATAATAATTTAATCTGCACAACACGTTTCCTTTTTTGTAGTATGCCGTCTACCACGAAAAAGGAAATCGACCCACATTGCGTCCCACATGCATTTCCGTTTGTGATGATGGGAGACATGTAGTGCGTGCACGCACTGAACGCGACATCAACGCGCCAAAACCGTGACAAGCCGCGATAGACGAACGATCAAAATGTGCGTAACTATTCCGTACGCATTGGTCGTAGTGCAGCTCATCAGTTTCGAACACAAATTCGAACTCGTCCGCGACGAGATCGATCTCACATCCATCAGCACCAGCAGTGACTCCAAGGGCTAATTCAAGGTCAACAAGCCATGGGTGTGTATTTCGTCGTCGTCCTTACGCATCCTCCAGGCCCGTAATATGGTGCCTGTTTTGGGGTGGAGTTTGGGCGAACCGACCACCCCAGAGAGAGGAGATCGACCCCGAACGAAGGAACGCAAAGAAAAGGAAGAATTTATAGGCGTTTTAGGCAAACAAACTCACCACTACACAGGCCGTACGCTGGTGGCCGTACTACAGTTCCCATACACGCAGTAATTCCCAGTAAGAAACCAAAACAAAAACGACGACAACGTCGAAATAGCACCACACACACATCGCACGACACACGCACACACCCGCAGCAGCACGTGCAGCCACGGCGATACAAAGACCCCGCGTGCGATGTTCGCGTGACGTCACGCGCGCGACGTATCGTGGTCGTCGTGTGGTGAAGCATTTTCGAAAAACTCATCGCAGCAGCTCTCAGAAAATTTCGCTTTCTATCGGTTCGTGGTTCGATGTTCGGCGCGACGACGTTTCGCGTTCGCCGTTCAGTGTTGTGCGGGCAATGAAACAGTTAACTTATGGTTATGTAAAGTACTCTCGCGTGGGTTCTTCGACGTTTTATAAAGGGGGGGCCCCAATTGCGGAGTTCGTCTTCGTCGTCGTCGGTGTGTGACCTATTCTCCGGCGGTCGTCGTCGGTGTGTCGTGACGGCGGGGTTGACTAAACCCGTCTTAGTTTTCAGAGTGGCGTATTGTCTGAAAGGTTCCTCCATCTTTAAGGAAGGAAGGAAGAAGATGAAGGAAGAGCCACTAACCAATAGATAGTACTACGCATTGTGGGATAGTACACGCACAGATCCAGCAAGAAAGAGAGAAAAAAAACAGTGTCAAATTCCACCACTGGCTGGTACTGACAGCTCGTTTGACAGATCGCGCAACCGAGCGCAGCAAAAAAAGAAAATGGATTACGGGAGTGCTTGAACGTGAGGAAAAATTCATAATTTAGCTATATTTTTATTATATGGTAGTTTTCTCTCGCCTTCTGTAGTGTTTCTCGTTCACTTCTTCATTCCATCACACGCACACAGCTGCAGTATTTGGGCACGTTTGCACAACCAGCAGAGTGTGCTAGTGTGGGTGTGTCAGTGCAAAGAGAGGTGTCCATCAAAGCTGAGCGCATGTGTATGCGTGCGTTCGACGTCGCGAATGTTTATACGTGAAGGAAAAAAAATCGAATAAGATTTTGACAGCTCGCCGCTTTTGATCAAATAAAAATAAAGAAAAAAAGGCGAGTTTTATTGATTATTTCCACGAAGGAGATTATATCGTGAGCACGGTAGTGAGAGAAGCAAATTAAACGAGCAGTGAATCTTCACGTGTCCCCCGTGAAACCGAAGGAATGTGCACAGTGGCCAAGTGGCCAGTGTTGGTGAGAATGTGAGAAGCCAAAGAAATCGTCTGGCTCGAACCTAAGGAAGAAAAATGGTCGAAATTGTGTCTAGAGCATGGTGAAGAGTGCTGGCACCGTTGAGTGTGAAGAAGCAATTATATTTCTAATGTGCCCAGAGTGAAATAGCCCCAAGTGTAGGAAATGCACTGGATATGAGTGCAGCAGCAGTCGGCGTAAAATGGAGACCGCTCGGATTAAAAGGCACGTCCGAGTCGCGGTCAAGATCTCCCGCTACCCGGTCTTTGCTCCAACAGGAGCAACTTCCAGCGCTGGTGTCCATCAAGCAGGAAAAGCCCAGCAAGAAGAGCGCAACTACGCGCAAGAACAACATCAACAACAACAGTCTTAAGAAAGTCAACAAAAATCTCAACAAGCAGCCCCAAGTCCTAAGCAACTTTGACTTGGAGCCCGTAATTAGGCTGAAAGCCGTTGCTTGGCCCCAAAACAATTCCGATAAGAAAGCTCGGGGTGAAGACCTCCAGCAGCAGGACAATAACAAGAAAAATACAAAAAACGATAGCGGTGACATCGCGAACGGTGGTGATAAAAAACGTCGCACCGCCGGAAAGAGACAGCACTACAATATTGTTGCAGGGGAAAACGATGACGTCAAGGCGACAAAGTTGATACTACGGCGGCGCAACACGACTCCGCTGACAACGGTGCAAAGTGGTAGCACGACAAGTGTCACTGCTACCACCAACACCAACACCACCACGGCAAGGACGTCATCGGCCAGAAGTTGCAGTGCAACAACAACCCGTACGTCGTCGGCGATGTTAACCGATGCAACACCCAATGTCAAAAAAGTCAAAATTGAACCCTCGGAAAACAACAATGCCCCCCAATGCAACATCAAGCAGGAACCGATCGATACGCATCTCCGATCGGACGAAACGATCGAAACACATCGCAAGTCCAGTCGGCGGAGACAGTTCACCGATCGGATCATCGACACGATGTGCATACCGGAGTTTTACTTCAAGGCACGATGTCGAAGCAAAACCAAAACAACAACAACAAATTCTAAGAAAAAGAACCCGGTGGCTGTAGTGGCTGCAGCTGCGGCCAAATCTACCAGAAACACTCCAACCAGAAGCAGATCCAACGTTAAACCTAACCCCGTCAGCCTCAGCAAAGCAGCCAAAACGCCCAAACAACCAGCCCCAAGCACCCCCTCCGAAGGAGACTCAGTTCCTCATTTGAATCCGATCTTCCTGTTTGTGAAACAGGAAGATACCCGGATCGTCGAAGTCCGCTGCGAGGACTACGACAAGCGCAACCGTATACGAATCAAGAAAACCCCCAACGGATTATGGCGGTCCTTCCCGCGGACGGACGCCAGCTCGTCGGTGGTGTTTTCGTTGCTCCCCAAGCCGGAAATCAAAGTGGGAAGACCACCGTCCCGGGCTGCTTCCCTCGCGGGAGCACTTTTACCAAAGTACAAAAAATCACACAAAAAGAAGAAGAAGCACAAAAAGGAGAAAAAGCGAAAGGAACACAAAGCGGAACAGGAAGCGCTGCAGGAAAGCGGAATCTGTTTGGAAGTGGTCGACGATGAGGAAGACGAAGTGGTTGATGTCGAAGAAGAAGCAAAGAAGGTTGCTGCTGGAGAGCAGCACACCACGTTGAATGGTGAGCATATGGAAGTCGACGACGACGACGATGATGTTATCGACATAACACAGTCGGAGGATCAGGATACTAGTGCGAACCTGAAGGATTTGAGCCAATCGGATGTTAATGTTGATGATATTAGCAATCAAAATAATCTAACCGTTGATAGCAACAATATCAGTAGTCATAGTGAATGTAATACAAACAGTAGTAGCATAAATATTGCCTCGAGCCTAGAAGAAATCAGTACCAATAGTATTAACGCCACTAGTAACACAGATAGCAATAAGGACGATGGCAGTGACAACGACGTCGTGCTGATACAACCAGAAGAGGAGCCCCAGGAAATACTACACCATGGTGGAGCGAACACGGCCAACGGTGGGGGCGGCTGGCCGGAGGAGCTGGATAACATCGAGTCACAGATACCATCAACCATCATCTCGGTGCAGGAACTTCAGCGAGTTCGCGCTAGTGCGCATGTCGGGGGCACCGTCGTCGACCAGCACACAACAACAGCGGCGCTCAATAATTTGATTGCATTAAATGAACTTGGGTTTAATCATCAGGAAAACCACGCGAACGAGTGCATTGAGAAAACAATCTCCTTCCACTTGGAGTCCCTGCAAGCGGTTGCGGCGGTAGCAGCGGCTGCAGCGGCCGCTGCCGCCAGGAGCTCCACGACCACAACCAATGCCAGCACTATCGGGGCGACTGCCGATGCTGATGCCAGTGCAGCATCTGCAGCTTCATCCGTCTCCGCCTCCGCTACCAATGGCTCCACTATCTCGAACGGCACTAGTATGTGTGCGAAAGAAGTTGGGGAACAAGGTGGTAGCGAACCGATGCACACATCAACAACTTCCGATGCACCGAGTGTGCATGAGATTGACGACGATGGAGACGAAGTGTGCGTTCTGGAGTCGGAACCAGTACAGCAGCAGCACCAGCGCCAGCAAACAAAAGGACGAAATGAAAATATGTGCCTGGATAGCGCAGTATACGAAAATTGTAAGACGGAATCGGATTGCATCCAGAACGCGGAAGTGCAACCGCACATCACCATCAGTAGTGACAGTGAGCTAGAGGATGATGATCCGAAGCATCATCATCTGAGTGAGTTTAACGATTGCAGTGAATTGATCGAGGGCATTCGTGAAATACAGTCCGCCAATCCGGAAGATTTGTTACATGCCAACTGTGGTGAAAATACAATGACTGGTGCCGAATTGCTCGATTCGTTGGTGGAGCAACGGTGTGAAGACAATCATATCTCGGGAACGGATGATCTCAAAAACACTATCTATTCCATATCAGACGATTACAATGATGACGATGATGTGCTGCTAGAGCCCGAACCTGTTGCGGACATCATCTCGCGTCTTGGTGAATCTTTGAGCACCTCCCCGAAGTGTTTATCGTTTAACGAAGCTGGTGAAATCGAAGGACTAACTGGTGACCTGTTCGACACCACACACCATTCCCTGCAGATGGATGACAACCTGCCAAATCCGTTCTCCTCGCAAAACCCAACGCTCGACGAGCTGTCCATCACCATCAAAGATCTCACCGACAGCAGCGAGCATGCAAACTCGTACTTTAACAGTGCAGAAAAAGCCAACAAAGAGTCCGACGATACTCCGATTGTGATTTCGCCCGATTCCTGCCAGGAAGAGCTACCTAAGGATCTCAGCTGCCGAAAGCGCAGCGAAAAGGGTACCGATTCCATAGTGACGCTTTCGCCGTCGCCACGACCGATTTCCCACAGTTCCGATGCCATTCAGTCGCCGCAGCCTAGCGGCCTGCCTGCGGTCCCACCGTCTCCGGACATTTTCCTGCAGCCAAAGTCCATTTCCAACGCTGTCATTGAATCACTCATCACGCAAGCTTCTGCGACGGCGTCGAAACCTCGAACGCAACAGAAGGAACCGCTAGATCTGGGCAAGTGTCGAAAATCTGCTAGTCCCACCGTGAGTTGCTCGGAAGAAGCCAAGCGACAGTCCACCTCCGAAGATGAGCCCAAAACTAAGCGGATCAAAACAGATCCGGAGAATAAAACCACCACCAACAGTGGGTCCAGTGCAAGTACAATGGTTGAAAACAACAGCAGCACGGCTGGACCTAGTGCAAGTGTTAGTGGTGGTAATAGTGGAGGTTCGTCCTCGGGCAGCTCCAATATGGCCGATCCAACCCGGCTGGTGGAGATGCTTACCTCTGGAAATGATCCAGATCCGCTCACGCAGCTACGACTGCTGGTTAGTAATCCAGCATGGAAGGTACCTGATCCTCTACTTGTGCCAAAGGATCGTCTCAACGCAGTGCTAGCGTCACCAGCACGAGAGATTCCACTACTGTTGACCACCCGGCCCGAACTGCGGTTACCTGAAGCGTTTGCATTCCCCAACATCCTGCAAGATCCAGACATACTGGTGATTTCGCTGTCACAGCTGGAAAAGATTCTCGAAACGCAGGACGAGTTGCTAAAGTTGAAGTCGAAGAATGATCCCAGCAAGAAGATACTCAGTCCACTGGAGACGCTTAAACAAACGCTCACGGCTCAAGCGGCCAAGCAGAACCCAATGATGAGTTCGCTGCTTGCATCCGGTTTGGCAGGTGACATCGACGCGGCAACGGCTGCGGCCTTCAACCAGATGTTGTGGCTTCCATATCTGGGTCAAATGGGACAGCTTGGTCCGGAGCTCCTCAAGGCCATGATGAACATTCCGAGTTCCAACTCTAGTCTCGCGGACATGATACCGTTTATGGGCCCAAGGTTGCAGGACCTGTGCGGACTTGGATCCAACGCAATGGACTACAAGCGCCAGCTGGAATTTGCCATGTGGCAGGACGCCCTAAACCAGGTCAACACTGCCAGTTTGCAGCGTAAACAGGAAGCGCAAAAGAAGGCAGCTGTGGCCGCGGCATCAGTACACGTTGACCGCAAACCCATCATTCCACCAAAGACACTGGAACAGCAGCGTTCGGTTGCGGCCGTAGCTGCCGCTGCCAGCATGTTCCAGCAACAGCAAGGTCAACAGCCCAAAAAGTCCACCTCCTCCGTTATGAACCAGATGAACTCACTCTCGATTCCTCAGTTTATGACCCCATCGATGCCAAATAATCGCTTCAACAACAGTCGAACCTCATCGTTGCAATCTCCATCGTCGTCACTGCAGCAGCAGTTCAGCCCCACCGGGTTCAAAACCATGCCAAACATGATGAGCCAGGCCGCCGCGGCCAGTGCGCAAATGCGACAGCAGGCTCGTTCCCAACAACTGTCGGCTGCCCAAAAGAGCAAACAGACCGCCGCCGCCGCAGCCAACTCCATGTTCGCCAACAACCCGTTCTTGAACCTTCCAACGTCCTTCCAAGATTTCCACGAGCAACAGCAACAGCTGGCTCGTAAGCTCCAAAAGGAGCACCACCTTACCCGGGAACAGCTGCAACAACTTCATCAGGAGCAGGAGCAAAAACCACGCGTTACCTGCAAATCCCTGATGAATCTGCTCCAGCCAGAAAAGCAACAACAGCTTCAAAAACAGTCCACCAACAGCAAACTCGCCAACCTGATGGCCCTGCCCGGTATGGACATATATTCCACCGGACAGCACGATACGTTGCAGCAGCAAATATTCCTACAACAACAGCAGCAGCAGCAGCAACAACAACAACTGCTTCAGCAGCAACAGCAGCAACAATTGCTACAACAACATCAGCAGCAGCAGCAACAACAACAACCACAGGCTAAGCTCAAAGTTAAGCCTGGTCTGCATCTGCTTGATCCGGCCGCCATTCAGCGTCGGTTGCTCAACACCGACGAGCTGCCCGGCGAAGTCGGCAGCACAACCAGCGGTCTGGACGATTCGACGGATTTGAGCTCACCGCTGTGGCATCCGCTGTTCGGAAGGTGAGTGAGAGTTTTGACATTCTTGATGATGGTCTTGTGGTTGATGAATTGATTTACCACCATCTTGGCAAAAACTTCTTCCAAAAAAATCATTCTCTCTGAAAAATATCAACTTAGGTACCAATCAAACTCACCCCAAATTCCAAAAAGTATGTACTAAGAGTGTAGATACACAAGGCGCTCTCACCTCTGTGTATGTGTTTAATATGCTTGATTGAGTGAAAATAATGATATTTTCGTTTCCTTCACGTATTTTTTCTTTTTTTATTTCATTACTATTATTCTGTTTCGAGTGTATGATTTTCCTTCATTCGTTTTTTTTCGTTTTATGCCGCGAACGCTTTCCCACACAAAACTCTTTGTTCTCTGCTCGGGGACGATTCCATCTTGGTCGTTGCAAGAGCACAAACACTCACACTCACAGACACCGAGTCTCGAGAGTCACGTCACTCAATGGCAGCTCGTTCTGTGTGCAGTAAAGTGAGTGCTCCTATTTTGGGACTATTGGTACCTTTTTTGGACCTAACAGTAATCTTAGTAGAAAATGTAGCAAAGAAAATCGAAAAAAGGAACTAATGCCAAATTAGGGTGGTTTACCCCGGTTTCGTTTCGAAACACTTTTGAGATTGATGGAAAATGGGATTCGTTACCGGTTCGATAGACGAAGAATAAGCTTATTTCAATCGAAATAATTTCAATTAAAATCATTGCAATCGACTACAGCCGTCAGGCCATCTCAATGGAATTGAACAAATTATTTTAAAGAAATTCTCAGATTGTTTAATATTTATCAACCTACAATTCTGGAAAAAGGCATTTTGAAATAAGACAATTTTGCGACCAATGTAAAACAATGCCCGCAAAAAAATTAAATAAACAGAGCAAAAACAGTAGCGCTCAGCACAGTTCAACGGCAATATTCTTGGGCAATAAATGCAAAATAAAAACATTCAAAAAAGAAATCTAAAAAACGGCGAAGCCCCACGAATTGCGCTGAAGTCGCAATAAAATTGCATTCAACAAAAATAAACAAAAGCAAACAGAATCACCGATTTCATTTACAACATTTTTGTTTTCCGTCCAGCTTTTTCAGCGAAGCGCGAATTCATCTCTTCTTCCACTGACTGTCTGCGCTTGTTCGAGAGGTGCTATTGAATTGACTTTTGGACGGGGAAATTTTGGGGAAGTTGAGTTGCATTCATTGCACTTTGGAAGCTTCTCGCTTCCTAGAATTAATTGCAGATAACACTTTATCATCCCAAATTATAATGAACTATGCACTTTTAAAATTCCCGAAATTCGTTTTTATTAAGTAATCATAAATTTACGACACATTATCTTTGGAACATATCACATTTTTTTGTACGCAAAAGAAAGTGGAGTGGCAACTCACCAACCGGGACCCTACGTTGTGTTTTCTGCGGGAGGATCAGATGGGAGCAACGGGGCGGAAGCAGGTCGTCCAGCAGGCGCAGCAGCAGCAGCAGGTGCAGCGGGAGCAGCAGGTGCAACGGGAGCAGCAGGTGCAGCAAGTGCAACGGGAGCAGCAGGTGCAGCAGGTGCAACAGGAGCAGCAGGTGCAGCAGGTAGGTAAAACACGCGAAGGTAAGTAAAAAACGCACTTTATTTAGTGAAACAACTAACTAAAATCTTCCTTTTATTTCAGCGCAACTTCTCTTCAAAACGGTTGGATTTGGAATGACGTCGAAAGTGACGAGACACATTTGGGTGGCTTGCCTCTGACAGCGCAGCGGTGCCAGAATTTTGGGGCGAAAAAATAATAATGCCGGTCAGCACCAGCTGTCGACGGTGCTAACTGCAAAATGTAAAGAACTTATTAAGAAAGACTGGCTGACGCAACAGAAAGTTTTTGACAAGGTACTATTGTATTTTCACCATAAAATATTTTAAAGAAATAATTTTCAACGGATTTTTTTTTTTTAATTTTATGACCATTACTTCAAAATGTAAACGACCTTTAAATGAGCCGTATAAGCAAATATACATTACTTTTAAGCTTGTTCTCAAAAATTGTCATGGCTTTCTGGCATACGTATAATATGAAAAATATTAAGATTCTTAATAAAAAAAAACTAATCAAAAGATTCTTATAGGAATTGAGTTACATCTATGATTGAATTTTAAACAATCGAACATTTTCTGTAGCTAATAATGTTCTGTTTAGGCTAGTACACATGTTTTTAAACGTTTTTGAGACAAAAACTTTGGAAAACATTTGCATCAGCCTTGTTATTCTTTAGATGACATTTTATATGGTTATGATGAATAAAGAGATTTTCAAGACATTCAAAGATCATGATATTCAGTTGCACAAAGTTTTTAATTTGTTTTTCATACATGGGTTCCTTCAACTTTATAAAAGAAAACCTAAGGTAGTTTTGATTATTTTAAAAATGTTTTCAATTTCCCACAAAACCGTACTAGTTTCTGTGAAGTGTTTGGAACTGGTAGTGAATCAATAATTAGATTGATTTTTAATATTCTTACAAGATACTACACATCCACAAAACACTGAAATAAAACCAATTTACCAAAGACTTGTTTCTAAAAATTATCTGATAAAAATTAAATTTTAAAACATAAATATCACAATTATTAACGATTAACTAATTTTTAAAATCTTTCTAAAATCGACTTAATTAAACCGTATCATGGTCCACTAAGAGTATTTTTTGAAAATAATGATGAAAACACCAGTTCCATATGAAAATTAAAGAAAAAATAGAAGTGCTTCGATTTGGCTCAAATTTTTTAAGTAGTTTTTTTTCGATTTCGTCATTTTCTTGTTTTTGCGCGCGGCTTGTCGAAAAACCCAGACTTTATTTTCATAAAAATCATATTTTGGAATCCTGTTGATGAACCTCGCCCATTTTTTGATATATTATGTAAAATTGTCCGAGGAATCCGTGAAAAATATTTTCAGATATAGGCCTCTTTGGTCCAGACACCGTCAAAACGGCATTTGAAATTTTCATAGAACTTTTTCAAATGTAAGCCTAGACTTTTGAGACTCACAATTACTTTTTCTTGGAAGTCAAACTTAACATCTTTCATTTGCGCCCAAGACTGCTGGAATCGGTTAAAATGGAGCAAAGTTATGATTTTTTTTGAAAAAAAGTGGTGTTTGTGAAAATCGACGAAAATTGCTATTTTTTTTGACCACCCAGCGTAAGTCAACGTGATGATTTTGAGCTAAATTGAAGCGTTTTTTTTTCTTTAACTTTCATAGGGACCATCCATAAACCACGTGGACACTTTAGGGGGGGGGGGGTATAGCGATTGTCCACGATCCATACAAAAAAGATTTTTTTGTATGGACGATTGTCCACGAAGGGGGGGGGGGGGGGTTACAGATTCCCAAAAAAGTGTCCACGTGGTTTATGGATGGTCCCATATGGAAATGCTAAATACTCAAAATTGTTCACAAAATACCATTTTTTACAAAAGTACTAAAATTTTTATAATTTGTAATTTTGGTATCAATTAAGGTGAAATTTTTAATACATTTTCGCTTTTTTTTTGTTTTTGTAAATCACTAAAATTTTAACAAAATTTCGTAATATTTTGAAAAAAAAAAACTTTAATTTCCATAATTTGCATAATGGATATCAAACGAAGCAACATTTTATATGAAGCATAAAAAATTTAAATTTATGTATGAAGCATGCAAAATTTCACTTCGTTTGATAACGCATATTTTGAAAATTTGAGTATTTTCGAAAAATACGGTAATTTGTGAAAATTTTCGTATTTTCAAAAAACACACTAACAGAGTAAAAAACAAACAAAACTTCACTTCATTTATACCCATATTGCAAATTTTAAGAAATTTAAGTATTTGAGAAAAAAAAAGTTTTTTTGTGATTTTTTGATAATTATAAATTAACACTTCGGAGGAGGACAAAGTATTAATATTTTTGTTACAAATAAAATTATTTATGAACAAGTGCTAAAAATGACATATTCCACATGAATGTTTACAATTTTTTTAAACGGTTTGTTTATAGATGCAAACATTATTTATTTTATATAAATCATGTTATCATAGCTAAATTTTGTTTCTATAAAGGGTTTTGTCAAAATTTGAAGGAAAAGTTCCTGAATGAAAAAAATTATGAATATTTTTTTATAAATGGCTTAAAAAAAAATATTCATAGCAGCCTTGATTATTTTAAATTGAAACGGATTGGAGCATGGAGTTACCAAATACAGCCCAAATTCAATTATTCAAAAGCAGGTCTAATAAACTAGTGTGTTTCATATGTTTATAAGACCTATAAAAAAACTCTAGATAATGTATGTTTGTGATTCGATCATCCAAAGTTTTATAAAAACCTTTGGATTATCGAACTTGGTATAATTGTGTGAGCCTTTGACGTATTAGATCATATTAAAAAATGATAGAATCTACTCGAAATAAAATTTTATCAATTATTTTGAAGCATGTTTCAGTGTCAAAACATTCAAAAACAAACAATTATTAATGATGATTAATTTGTTAGTATTCATTACATACAGTCTAGACTCGATTATACGAAGCATCGATTATCCAAAGGTTTATATGAGACTTCGGATGCTTCGGGAAAACGAATCACAATCAAAAATTTATTTAATATTTTTTTATTTTCGTTTATTTTGTTAATTTTCTTGTTTTCCACATCAAATTCATGTTCTGCGACCCCATTTTAGTAAAAATCTAATAGTTGATTGCTTACTAAATTACAAAATGCATTTTTTTTTCAATATTACATCTCCGCCCCATTGGCTACCATCTTGGATTTATAAATCCTAAGTTCTAAAGTCATTTTAGCGGAGTTTATAGCCTTTGGTTAAGCGAGCAAATTTTAAACATACAGAAACCAACCCACAACTCTGAGCTAACCTTCACGGCCAATTGGGTCAATGATTTGATAATGAATCCTGTTATCTTATCAGTGTGTCAAATTGAATCATCCAGAATGATTGATTACTTCACTTGAGCTGAAGAATTCGTACTATACTTCAACAATGTTCAGATGAAAACACCAAAAAAAAAAGTAAAATTCGCACCATTTTCCAAGCAGATTCGCGCATTCCACTCCAACACTTCACCAGTGCGAAAAAGATAGTGCTAATGAAGTGTACAACCTCTCCACCATCGCCACTACCGCTGCTGCCGGAGGAATCAGGTCAAACGGACAAAAGCGCAACCCGGCTGCCCTCCAGACTTTGTATTTCTCCTCGGCCGGCGATGGTCGCCTTTTTTGCGAGACCATCAAAACCTCGCGCAAAATGGCGAAGAGCCGGTAGATTCGCGATTAACAAAAAGAGCAGAGCAGAAAAAAAACGGCAGGGATGGAAAAGATCACTTTTGGATCAGTGGTGGAAAAGATAGTCTTCAAGAGTTCAATCAATCAAAGAGAAAGAGAGCGATGTAAATCTCAGCGAACCAAAACTCGCGAACATCAAGAGTGAACGATGCATTACCATCCCTGCAAGTGTTTGCCAGTACGTACCAAAACAACCACACTCGCACTCAGTGTCTCAGTGTCTCTATAAAGTGAATGCATTTTTGCCTCCATTTATTCGCGTTTGAAAAGAAAGTTTTTCGTTTTAGCCACGGCTTTCTCGCCGTCGTGTAACTTACGGTAAAGGTTGAGCTTTTTTTGTTGTTGCTTTCTGTGCGCACCATTCACTGCACATAAAGCTGCACTTTCACGTTGCTTTTCTATAAAAATATAAGATTACCCAACAAAACCAAAACCTCTTAATAGGGGAAAAGTGCATTCGAGTAAATTAACGGGAATGTAATTTCCCGAAACTTTACCCGAGTTCGATGTAACGGCGGTTCAGCGCCAATCTCGGATCATTCTGCCCTACAGTCTACAACTGTCCAGAAGAGTCGCGCGAAAGACAAGACATTTCTCGTCACAGAACCGGTTTTTCGTTATCCAGTTGCGGGATCTTGCACAAGATGGCAAACCAAGAAGCGAACGTGTGGGAATGCATTATTGCACGCGGGATGAGATTAAACCGATCGGAGAGCAGGGGAAGCTTGCCAAAAGGCGATGGTCTGTAAATCAAATACAGAACGTTGGGTAAAGACATGCGTTTCTCTGCCCCTGGGGTTCGGCATCTCTCGTTCCGAGTAGGAGATGTGTCAACGCAGATTGACCTTCCGCTTGCGACGAGGTTGGTTCTTTGTCAAAGTTAATTAAATTTCCATACAAGCGAGTGTGGGAGATTGGGACTGATGGAGTTTGAATAATGCATTCGATTTATAAGTCATAAATTGAACATGAGAGCTTCTCATGACATTCTTGATGATCAAATGAGATTTTTTTTTGCTTTTTATTCAGAAAGAATTTTGCAGCTTTGAATTAAATTTAATTCAATTTTACCTCATTTCTAGGAAAATGCCACATATGGATCATATTCTACTGAAATAAATAGGCTATAACATCAAATGAAATATGATAAATCTCATTATTCAGAAACAATTCGATTCATTTTGCTTCAGCGAAAAAAAAACAAAAAAGTTTCTTAGGTCGTGATGACTGTATCGGCATATTTCAAAATAACACAAGAAATGAATTTACTGCACTAACACGCACGTTCAAAACCATCCAATATTCGTCAAATCCAAACCTACTAAAAAAAACGTTACCTAGGTGCCTTCCTCACATTTAGAGGGTAATGCTATCCAAAATAGATACAAAAGGACGTAGGTACCTTTCAGTGTTATTTCAATTTTATTCATTACACAGCGTAACAAAATATTTTTTTTATTTTTTGGCAGCACGAAAAAAAATGCTCCTCTAGGGATCGGCTTCCTGAACAAAATGCAACCTGGCGCATATTTTTATTGTTATCCTAACTCGAGATATTCAATGCAGAAGTTTTGCATATGAATCACCCCCCGTCGGAATATATTTTTAATTTTGTTTTCTCTGTAACTTCTGATCAATTAGGTCTTTTTGACGCTTCCGGTGTCATTCGACGGTAAATTGTTAGAAAAACTCAAGATTTGGTCCCATTGGCCGGTTCCTGTAACCGGTTCCGGAGGAAATCCGGAATATTGACTAAAACTGTGAAAAACTTCAAAATTTGAAGTTTTTGCTCTTAATGCGAAGTGAACGCACTATAGCATGAAACAATCCATACAAACTAAAAAATGTTGGTCCCAGCATGTTTGAAGGTGTTTAATTGAAAAGGTGGCCATTGAGAACCGGTTCCGGTCAATCCGGATCCGGAAACTCCGGAAAAATTAAGCAATATTTTCACAATTCCAATGTGTCAGACAGATATAAATAAAAGTGTTGTTGAAGCATTCTTTGCTACTTCATATTCATATTACCACAAAAACATGGCCAAGTGGCCAACGGGAACCTGCTCTGAATGTTCCGGATCATGGAACCAGTGGACACTTGACATTTTTTAATTTTAAAGGCAGATTTTTATTAAGAAATTTTCAAGGTTTCTGGAAAAATATGAATTAATCCGAAATCAGAATCAGAAATGTGGCCAAGTGGCCAACGGGAACTCGTTCTGAATATTCCAGATCAGAGAACCAATGGTCACTTGATATGTGTATTAATTTAAAATAGCATAATTTAATTAGGAAATTTTCTAGTTTTCTAGAAAATCAGAATCAGAAATATGGCCAGGTAACCAACAGGAACCCGTTTTAAATGTTCTGGATTAGGGAACCAGTGAACATTTGAAGTTTTTATCAAGTTTTCAAAAAATATTTAGATTAATTAAATTTAAAAATTCCTGTAAAAATTAAGAACATATTCGATATCAGAATTAGAAATATTGCCAAGTGGCCTACGGGAACTCGTTCTGAATGTTTCGGATCATGTTACCAGAGGAAACTTGAATTTTTAATTTATTTTAAAATTGCATATTTTAATTAATGAAATTTTTAAATCCCTGGAAAAATCTGAATGTATTTAAAATAAGAAATAAAAATGTTGCCAAGAGGCCGACTGTTCCGGATCAGGGAGCCAGTGGTCACTTGGCATATTTTAATTAGGAATTTTCTAGATTTCTAGAAAATCTGAATTAATTTGAAATCAGAATTGAAAATGTTGTCAAGTGGCCAACGAGAACCTGTTCTGACTGGTCACAATTTTTATTAATTTAAAAAATATATATTTATTTTACTGATTTTTTTTAAAGTTTTGGAAAAAATCACAGTTTATTTAAAATCAGATTTGAACATATAGCCAAGTGGCCAACGGAAACCCATTCTAAATGTTCCGGTTCTGGGAACCAGTGGTTATTTTTAAATGTTTATTAATTAAAAAAGCATATTTTAATAAGGAAATTTTCTAGTTGTCTAGAAAATCTGAATTTATTCAAAATCAGAATCAGAAATGTGGCCAGGAACCCGCTTTAAATAATCCGGATTAGGGAACCAGTGAACATTTGAAGTTTTTAACAAGTTTTCAAAAAACATATTTAGATTAATTAAATTTAAAAATTCCTGTAAAAATTAAGAACATATTCGATATCAGAATTAGAAATATTGCCAAGTGGCCTACGGGAACTCGTTCTGAATGTTTCGGATCATGTTACCAGAGGAAACTTGAATTTTTAATTAATTTTAAAAACTTTACTTTTTTTTTGTTTATTTTATAAAGCATATTTTCATTAAGATTTTTTTTAGATTTCTAGAAAAATCTAAATTTATTTGAAATCAGCATTAGAAATGTTGCCAAGTGGCCAAGTGACTGATCACAATTTTTATTAATTTAAAAAAATATAGTGGTTTATTTGAAATCAGAATAAGAAATGTTTCCAAATGGCCAACGGGAACCCGTTCAGAATGTTCCGGATCAGGGAACCAGTGGTCACTTGAAATGTTTATTAATTTAGAAAAAAGCATATATTAATTAAGAAATTTTCTAGTTTTCTAGAAAAATCAGAATTAATTCAAAATCAGAATCAGAAATGTGGCCAGGTGACAAACAGTAACCCGTTTTAATTGATCCGGATTAGGGAACAAGTGAATATTTGAAATTTTTATCAGGTTTTCAAAATCATATTTTGATTAATCAAATTTTAAAATTCCTGTAAAAATTCAGAATTTATTTAAAATCAGAATTAAATATGTTGCTAAGTGGTCAACTGGAACCCGTTCAGACTGATCCGGATCAGGAAACAGAAGACACTTGATTTTTTTATTAATATTAATGAAGCATATTTCAATAAATGACATTCAAAAATTCCACTTATAATCTTAAAATTTTTATATTCCTTTAAAAATTCAGAACATATTTGAAATCAGAATTAGGCAAGTGGCCGACGGAATCCGTTCTGAATGATTTGGATCAGGGAACCAGTGTTCACTTGACTTTTTTTTTATTTTATAAAGCATATTCTAATTATGAAATTTTCTAGATTTCTAGAAAAATCTAAATTTATTTGAAATCAGAATTGAAAATGTTGTCAGGTGACCAACGAGAACCTGTTCTGACTTGTCACAATTTTAATTAATTAAAAAAAATATATTTATTTTGCTGATTTTTTTTTTTAATTTTTGGAAAAAAATCACAGTTAATTTGAAATCAGAATTAAAAATATTTCCAAGTAGCCAACGGGAACCCGTTCTGAAAGTTCCGGATCAGGGAACCAGTGGTCACTTGAAGTGTTTATTGATTAAAAAAAAGCATATTTTAATTAAAAAATTTTCAAGTTTTTTAGAAAAATCAGAATTAATTCAAAATCAGAATCAGAAATGTGGCCAGGTGACCAACAGGAACCCGCTTTTAACAATCCGGATTAGGGAACCAGAGAACATTTGAAATTTTTATCATGTTTTCAAAAACATATTTTGATAAATGAAATTTTAAAATTCCTTTAAAATTCAGAATTTACTTGAAATCAGAATTAGATGTTGCCAAGTGGCCAACGGGAATCCGTTCTGACTGTTCCGGATTGTAATATCTCAAACGTTCGACAGTGCGAGGCGTAAGAACCGCGGGGAAACCTGCAGGGACTTTCTTTGCATTAAGAGCTATCCAAGGTGTGGTAGACTGCGAGGAGCAGTAACCAGCTCGGAGCTCGAAATAAAGTAGACAAGTCGCCTTGATGTTCCAGCCGAAAAGACTCCTCTTTGTTTATTTGAACTCGGGTATTTATACTAGTCAAATTTGTTGCATCACATGTAATTTGAGTGGTGACACTTACGTGCTACAGTATAGACTTCTGGAGTTGGCTTGTACTGGGTTGAACCCTTGCGCTGGCTCAGCAGGAGTCAGCGTCCCGGCCAATTGTCGATGAACCGAAATATGGTTCGAAAAAGGCTATACGCAAGCATCAGCAATTATGCTTGCGCCAAGTGGTTCTAACTGTGTGTGGGCTCTACAGCCAGGCAGGGTTTGTGTTTTGAAAGACAAAACCTGGTCTTGTTGTGCGAGGTCCGGGCATGGTAATAAAAATGGAAATTAAGTGTGAATGGGTATGTTGGGAATGCAGTGGTGTTCAGACTATTACAGGATCAAGAAACCAGTGGACATCGCAGGGTTGTTACGGGAAAGTCGAAAGAAAATCCGCGCCAAATCCGCGCTGACCGAAACCTCAATCCGCGCGAAATTCACGCCATATAAAAAAAATCGCGACAAACATTCAAGAAACATAATTTCCAAAGAAAAACCTAATTAAGAAAGTATTTGATAAAAAAATTAAACTCGTTTTATGTTTGAAGGAATGATAGCAAAAATCCTTTTAAAAATACCTAAAGAGACATCAAGAAAAGTGTCACCAAAAATTATTTTTGCAAATCAGAAAGACACTACAATAATTTCGACTAATATAAATGAAATAGAAAATTATAAACCAATATAAACAAAATTTAAAAATCTAATAAATGAAATTTAACTTCAAAAATATAAGCTCAAAAAACCAAAATCTAAAATTTTAATATAATTGAATTTTAGATTTAGAAATTCTAAACATTCAAAATCTTTAAATTTTAATACAGATTGTATTCCATATTCCACACTTAATTTCGAATAATTCCGAAACAAATTGCATTTCCAATATTTGACATATTTTCTTCCAAAAATTAAAGATTTTAAGATTTTAAGAATTTAAGAATTTAAGAATTTAAGAATTTAAGAATTTAAGAATTTAAGAATTTAAGAATTTAAGAATTTAAGAATTTAAGAATTTAAGAATTTAAGAATTTAAGAATTTAAGAATTTAAGAATTTAAGAATTTAAGAATTTAAGAATTTAAGAATTTAAGAATTTAAATTTAAGAATTTAAGAATTTAAGAATTTAAGAATTTAAGAATTTAAGAATTTAAGAATTTAAGAATTTAAGAATTTAAGAATTTAAGAATTTAAGAATTTAAGAATTTAAGAATTTAAGAATTTAAGAATTTAAATTTAAGAATTTAAGAATTTAAGAATTTAAGAATTTAAGAATTTAAGAATTTAAGAATTTAAGAATTTAAGAATTTAAGAATTTAAGAATTTAAGAATTTAAGAATTTAAGAATTTAAGAATTTAAATTTAAGAATTTAAGAATTTAAGAATTTAAGAATTTAAGAATTTAAGAATTTAAGAATTTAAGAATTTAAGAATTTAAGAATTTAAGAATTTAAGAATTTAAGAATTTAAGAATTTAAGAATTTAAGAATTTAAGAATTTAAGAATTTAAATTTAAGAATTTAAGAATTTAAGAATTTAAGAATTTAAGAATTTAAGAATTTAAGAATTTAAGAATTTAAGAATTTAAGAATTTAAATTTAAGAATTTAAGAATTTAAGAATTTAAGAATTTAAGAATTTAAGAATTTAAGAATTTAAGAATTTAAGAATTTAAGAATTTAAATTTAAGAATTTAAGAATTTAAGAATTTAAGAATTTAAGAATTTAAATTTAAGAATTTAAGAATTTAAGAATTTTAGAATTTTAGAATTTAAGAATTTAAGAATTTAAGAATTTTAAATTAAGAATTTAAAATTTAAGAATTTAAGAATTTAAGAATTTAAGAATTTAAGAATTTAAGAATTTAAGAATTTAAGAATTTAAGAATTTAAGAATTTAAGAATTTAAGAATTTAAGAATTTAAGAATTTAAGAATTTAAGAATTTAAGAATTTAAGAATTTAAGAATTTAAGAATTTAAGAATTTAAGAATTTAAGAATTTAAGAATTTAAGAATTTAAGAATTTAAGAATTTAAGAATTTAAGAATTTAAAATTTAAGAATTTAAGAATTTAAGAATTTAAGAATTTAAGAATTTAAGAATTTAAGAATTTAAGAATTTAAGAATTTAAGAATTTAAGAATTTAAGAATTTAAGAATTTAAGAATTTAAGAATTTAAGAAATTAAGAATTTAAGAATTTAAGAATTTAAGAATTTAAGAATTTAAGAATTTAAGAATTTAAGAAATTAAGAATTTAAGAATTTAAAATTTAAGAATTTAAGAATTTAAGAATTTAAGAATTTAAGAATTTAAGAATTTAAAATTTAAGAATTTAAGAATTTAAGAATTTAAGAATTTAAGAATTTAAGAATTTAAGAATTTAAGAATTTAAGAATTTAAGAATTTAAGAATTTAAGAATTTAAGAATTTAAGAATTTAAGAATTTAAGAATTTAAGAATTTAAGAATTTAAGAATTTAAGAATTTAAGTATTTAAGAATTTAAGAAAAATGTTTAAATTTAGAAAAAAAAACATTACTCAAAACTCAAAAGAAATTACATATTCAGAGGCAGACATATTAAGAAATGAGTTAAGTGTAGTACTAATTTTATTTGAGAAATTCTCAACCATACATTTAAAAATAATCTCTACATAATCTTCATCTTAATTTTTCGACGGTTCGTATTAAGAAAATACAAACATTTTCAGAAAAAAATCTATTAATGAGAAATTTACATTGCAATCAATAGAAAAAACAAATTCGCGTAATTCTTGATAATATTTTTCATAATATCTTGAAAGTAATTCTATATATTAAATTAATAAACATTGTGACCAGTTAGAACAGGATCTCGTTGGCTACTTAGCAACATTTTTAATTCTGATTTCGAATATGTTCTGAATTTTAACAGGAATTTTAAAATTTCATTAATCAAAATATGTTTATTTGAAAACTTGATAGTAATTTCAGATGATAACTGGTTCCCCAATCCAGAAGATTTAAAACGGGTTCCTGTTGGTCACCTGGCCACATTTATGATTCTGATTTCAAATAAATTGTGATTTTTTTGCAAAAATTAATAAAAAAAAAATCAGTTTTTTTTAAATTTATAAAAAATGTGACCAGTCAGAACAGGTTTTCGTTGGCCCCTTGACAACATTTATATTTCTAATTTTAAATAAATTTAGATTTTCCAGCAATTAAAAAAAATAAAATATGCTTTATTAAAATTAATAAAAAAAAAACAAATGTTCTGGGACTGGTTCCCTAATCCAGAACATTTAATACGGGTTTTTTTGATCACCTGGCCACATTTCTGATTCTGATTTTGAATAAATTCAGATTTTCTAGACAACTAGAAAATTTCCTTATTAAAATATGCTTTTTTAATTAATAAACATTTCAAGTAACCACTGGTTCCCTGAACCGGAACATTCAGAATGGGTTTCCGTTGGCCACTTGGCTATATTTTCAAATCTGATTTTAAATAAACTGTGATTTTTCCAAATCTTTAAAAAATCAGTAAAATAAATATATATTTTTAAATTAATAAAAATTGTGACCAGTCAGAACAGGTTCTCGTTGGCCACTTGACAACATTTTCAATTCTGATTTCAAATAAATTCAGATTTTCTAGAAATCTAGAAAATTCCTAATTAAAATATGCCAAGTGACCACTGGCTCCCTGATCCGGAACAGTCGGCCTTTTGGCAACATTTTTATTTCTTATTTTAAATACATTCAGATTTTTCCAGGGATTTAAAAATTTCATTAATTAAAATATGCAATTTTAAAATAAATTAAAAATTCAAGTTTCCTCTGGTAACATGATCCGAAACATTCAGAACGAGTTCCCGTAGGCCACTTGGCAATATTTCTAATTCTGATATCGAATATGTTCTTAATTTTACAGGAATTTTTAAATTTAATTAATCTAAATATGTTTTTTGAAAACTTGATAAAAACTTCAAATGTTCACTGGTTCCCTAATCCAGAACATTTAAAACGGGTTCCTGTTGGTTACCTGGCCATATTTCTGATTCTGATTTTTCTAGAAAACTAGAAAATTTCCTAATTAAATTATGCTATTTTAAATTAATACACATATCAAGTGACCATTGGTTCTCTGATCTGGAATATTCAGAACGAGTTCCCGTTGGCCACTTGGCCACATTTCTGATTCTGATTTCGGATTAATTCATATTTTTCCAGAAACCTTGAAAATTTCTTAATAAAAATCTGCCTTTAAAATTAAAAATGTCAAGTGTCCACTGGTTCCATGATCCGGAACATTCAGAGCAGGTTCCCGTTGGCCACTTGGCCATGTTTTTGTGGTAATATGAATATGAAGTAGCAAAGAATGCTTCAACAACACTTTTATTTATATCTGTCTGACACATTGGAATTGTGAAAATATTGCTTAATTTTTCCGGAGTTTCCGGATCCGGATTGACCGGAACCGGTTCTCAATGGCCACCTTTTCAATTAAACACCTTCAAACATGCTGGGACCAACATTTTTTAGTTTGTATGGATTGTTTCATGCTATAGTGCGTTCACTTCGCATTAAGAGCAAAAACTTCAAATTTTGAAGTTTTTCACAGTTTTGGTCAATATTCCGGATTTCCTCCGGAACCGGTTACGGAACCGGCCAATGGGACCAAATCTTGAGTTTTTCTAACAATTTACCGTCGAATGACACCGGAAGCGTCCAAAAGACCTAATTGATCAGAAGTTACAGAGAAAACAAAATTAAAAATATATTCCGACGGGGGTGATTCATATGCAAAACTTCTGCATTGAATATCTCGAGTTAGGATAACAATAAAAATATGCGCCAGGTTGCATTTTGTTCAGGAAGCCGATCCCTAGAGGAGCATTTTTTTTCGTGCTGCCAAAAAATAAAAAAAATATTTTGTTACGCTGTGTTATTCATACCATCAGATAAGGTTGTCAGTTCTTCAATCTTTTGAACTCCTTGGAAAGCTCTTTAATTACCTATCCAAAGATAGATCGCATGATAGATCCGGACATCGTTTTCATCAAAATATCTGAGATCCGGCCTCCAAAAAGTGCATAAATAACACTTCAGTGGTTATAACTTTTCATAGGGTTGTCAGATCTTCAATCTTTAGGAACTCGTTAGAAACGTCTTTTGAATACCTTTCAAAAATTGTAAAACATGACGGGGTTTCTTACAAAAAACACCCTTTTTATAATCTTCCGGACTTTTCTCCAAATGTTTTTTTTTAATAACTAAGCTTTATAATTTTAATAGCAACTTATGGGGCCCTACAACGAATCCAATGAGCCAGTGCACAGTGGTGTAAAACGCAAAATTATGCGTAAAATGGATTTTCCGAAAAATGGTGACGTTTCGAAGCTTTGGTGCCTTGAGAAGAGTTGTTGCAAATGGAAAAGGGCAACTGGTTTGGTTCAAAATTAGGGTGGTTCACGATTAGGGTGGTTTTGAAAATCCAACTTTTCAGGAATATTTTTGAGATTTTTATCGTCTTCTAGAAAGTTGTTGAACTTGCCAATCCAAGCAACTTTGTCGAAGAGATCAACATTTTATCACTTTATCTACTGACAAGTCAATTTAGTAAAAATTTTCAGCCATTTTCAGGTAAAAATGATGCAAATTTAAAACTCAAATATCTCGAAAAGGCGCAGGCCAAATAAAAATTTTACATAGAAAACCAAAAATCGATTTTTGACACTCTAGCTCAATTCTGAGGGCAGATTCAGATTCAGCGGGCAAAATTATATGGAAAAACATATAGTTGGACAATTTTCGAATTTCGTTAGGGTGGTCCCATACACTTTTCCCCTGAAAATTAGACATTTTCAAATAAAGATATCTCGAGTTAAAAGAAAAATACTCCTGGGATTTTTTAAGCGTTTATAGTTCTAGATATCCTCTTTCGCGCTTAAAATTAGGCATGAGCCTTTTCGAGATATTTGAGTTTTAAATTTGTATCTTTTTTATCCTAAAAATGGCTGTAACTTTTGACCCTCAAGTCCAAATTTACTTGTCAGAAAATAAAAATTTTCGTTTTTTAAAGCTCTAAAAGTGCTTCTAACAACACTGTTCTCTAAAACTTAACCCTGAATTGCTACGTTCAAAAAACTGATTTTTGAAGGTTTGCTCAGATGCTTTCTATAAATTTGGTCATAGAAAGCGTAGATTACGAGTTAAAATGTTGGTATCTTCTACAAAGTTGCTTGGATTGGCAAGCTCAACAGCTTTGTAGAAAACGAAAAAAATCCCAAAAATATTCCTGAAAAGTTAGATTTATTAAACCACCCTAATCGTGAACCACCCTAATTTTAAACCAAACCAAAAGTTGCCCTTTTCCATTTGCAACAACTCTTCTCAAGACACCAAAGCTCCAAAACGTCACAATTTTTCAGAAAATCTATTTTCCACCACTCACACAGACATTTGCTCAGAATTTGATTCTGAGTCGATAGGTATACGTGAAGGTGGGTCTAGGAGGTCAAATTATTCAATTCAATTCAATTTTGTTTTATTTGTGAATAATCAAGTTACCGTAAACTGGGGTCAATCGGGACACATGGGGCGAATTGGGACAGCAGTTTTAACCATGTTGGAGGACAATATTTTGATTTTTCTAGTTGGTTTCGGTTAGAACAGACTCAGGCCAACAAAATGTGTACATCAATTTCCAAATTTAAAAGCTTTGAGTGCTCTAAAAACTGCTGTCCCTATTCAGACTGTAGTCCCGATTCACCCCAGATTACGGTACAATGAGTTCATTTAGGTACACAACAGAGTTTTGGTGTTCCTTTTAGCTGTGTTTTACATCGTAATTCAATCGAAAAATTATTACTTATAACTATGGAATAGACAAGAGTAAGAAAAAGTTTTCAAAAAACTTACAGAAAGAGGTCAAATTATTAATTTCGATTTTCAAGTGATTTTATAGCCTTTCCTCAGTGAGGTGAGGAAGGCAATTAGTAAAGGGGGACTCTGTCAAAGTTGAGTTGAGTTCAAAATTTAACGCAAACTGAGTGTTATTCACACAGATGTAAGGCTTCTAGGCCCAGTGAAAAAAATATAATTCTACTCAAAAATGTGGAACTCCTCGTCACAGTGCCCAAAGGCAAAGAATTATCGAGCTCGAGCTGTCACAGTCCCTGCGAAATATGCCGGCTGGCAAGTCGAGCGGTCAGTCAAAAAACCCAGCTAGAAGTCGCATGATACAAAAACTTTTGCCAGAAAGAGAAAGCAGATCTGTTGCAAACAAACCCGCAGCTGCCATGTAAACATACTTAAATGTGTTGGCAAATTTCTAACTAGAAGGCCTATGAGTGGAATTCACTCGAATCAGGCAGATGCCCCCCTTTATTCCTTCCTGAGTAGGTTCGGTTTTCACAATTTTGCACGTAGGGGAAGGTGGGGCAAGACGACCATATGGGGCAAGAGGAACAATCGCTCCTACGGCCGTAATTTGTACAATTTTGATTATTTCCAGTATGAGGAATTGTTGCTAGCAATGCAATTAGCTGATTATACTACCACATAACCGGCAAAATGACGTAAACGCCACGGGGCATAAGATTTAATGAAGTTTTTTTCGAAACCATTGTTTTCTTATAATATTTGGAAAGTACAAAATAAGGCTTAGGGTTCGTTTTAAGGCTCATTTTATCAAAATGCTATTTTTCCTAGATCAGTAGTGTCCCTACAAATGACATGCACCTATTACAAAGTATGATTTAACTTTTGGTTATTTTTGTTGAGAGCTTTTAAAAATCTTGTTCAGGTGGGGCAAGTGTACCATATGGATTTTTAGTATGGAAAAAAATACGAATTGCTGCAACAACATATTTTATTGGGTAATAAATACATGAAAGTACTTAAAAACTGATAAACAATCGTTAAAAAAAATTGTACATACAAAGTATAGTAATATTATGAAAATTTACTATTTATCATCGAAGTAGTATTTTTTTTCGTAAAAACGATAAAAAATTTAGTAAAATATTATTATTTAATCTAAAAATGGAAGAAACCATTCAAATACATTATAATCTGATGTATCTAAGTGATAACAGTTCAATTGTTAGCAAATTACCATATTTTTCATGCATTGTTCCTCTTGCCCCAACGGGTTGCTCGTCTTGCCCCACTAGTTGAGTAGAACGTACGGAAAATCAAAAATTTTAAAATCAATTTTTCACATTAAAAAACAGGATTTTTTTAAAAACTTGTTTAAACAAAGTCTTAGTCAAGACCTAGAATAAGATGACTTTCCCCTACATCTTACTTGTTGTTGTTGGAATGATTGTTCTCAACGTAACAATATTCACAGGGTAATTCTCTACCAACTCACACGAAATCGGGAAAAGTGGCCCCGACCTCTCTTCGATTTGCGTGAAACATTGACCTAAGGGGTAAATTTTGTCCCAGATCACGAATCCGAGGTCCGTTTTTTTATATCTCGTGACGGAGGGGCGGTACGACCCCTTTCATTTTTGAACATGCGAAAAAGAGGTGTTTTCAATAATTTGCAGCCTGAAACGGTGATAAGATAGATATTTGGCGACAAAGGGACTTTTATGTAAAATTAGACGCCCAATTTGATGGCGTACTCAGAATTCCTAAAAAAAACTATTTTTCATCGAAAAAATACAAAAAAGTTTTAAAAACTCTCCCATTTTCCGTTTATTAACTGTAAAAGTTTTTGGAACATGTTATTTTAAGGGAAATTAACTCGTGATGTTTATAAGCAAACCCCTTATATTTATTCGCTTCGCTTCGCTTCGCTAGGAGACGGTGATTTTAGCGGATTGCAGACTGGATTTTCGCCATGTGATGTGATGATTGTCTAAGCCCAAGTTGCCTAGGAATCGATAATTAGGAATAGAACCAATTCCACCTGAACCAGATTCTCACCACCATGGCAGCTGTCCATTGCCGGCCGCTCCCATCTCCACCGCGCACCAGGGACAAGGAAAGGGATTTGGAAGACGGGAAGTGTTGATGCTCCACTTTTTTCAGAGTATTAAGGGAAAATCTCCACGGTATCCTCAAGTAAGTTTCGCTTGGAGTTGGACGGTTTTCGGGAAGGTGAATGGTCTGAGGAGCCACCCTAGGCGAGTGGTTACGACCGTTTGCGTTGTTGTTCGAATTCTTCGTGTGTTCTCATTTCTAATGGGAAAGCTTTCAATTCTTCTCATCGCTTATTGGATGACTTCTATCAGTCGCCCAGGCTATTTATAGCGAGGTAATGTAGGTTCATTTCAAATGCGCCTGCATGCACGCAATGCAATGCATTCTTGTATGTTCTGATATTCAACTTGCATTCAATTTTATTCTCGTCCGTTTCTTAGATTCAACTATATCAGTCTAAGTCCCACTCAAGCTACCAATGCTCCACGGTAAAGTGCAAAGCATTTTGCTTGCCAATCCTAAGGACAGGGGATCGAACCCCGCCGTGAGCTTCATGTTTTTTCATTAATTTCTAAATTCAATGAGTCCAGAACTTTCTCGTTGGGAGCAGATGGGTTTCGAACCCAGGACCATTCGCTTATAAAGCGAACACCGTAACCATTCAGCCACGACCGCTCCCTATAAGCAAACCCCTTATATTTATATATATTTTTTTTGAATTTATCTGCTCTGCAACTTTCTAGAACATTATTACACTCTAAAAAATAACCCTGCAAAGTTAGATAAAACACGAAATTTTAAAATGAAAAATGTTATTCTAAATGAAAAAATTACCCTTTTGAGTCAATGTAGATTCGAAAACAACATTAAACTTCCCATACAATGACATGTTCCAAAAAAAATTACATTTGAGTAACAGAAAATGGCAGAGTTTTAAAAAGTTTTTAGTGTTTTTTTCGATGCAAAAAAAGTTTTTTTGAAATTCTGAGTACGCTATCAAATCGGGCGTCTAATTTTACATAAAAGTCCTTTTGACACCAAATTTCTATCTCATCACCGTTTCGGGCTGCAAATTATTGAAAAACACCTCTTTTTTCGCATGTTTAAAAATGAAAGGAGTCGTACCGCCCCTCCGTCACGAGATTTCAAAAAACGGACCTCGGATTCGTGATCAGGGACAAAAGTTACCCTTTAGAACAAAGTTTCACGCAAATAGAATAGGGATCGGGGTAACTTTTCCCGATTTCGTGTGAGTTGGTAGAGAATTACCCATATTATTTTCTCAATCAACCTCAGAACGCTAATAATCTCTGAGTGCCCCTTTTTTGCAACTCCGATCACCTAAACAAAACTTTCCTACGTAAGGATACCTTCGAAAAAGAAAGCAGCAAAACTCGAATTTTGGCGGGAAACTATCCCTCTGGTTGACCAGCAGCAGCTCATTCCAAAACAGTGTCCAACACACTCCAGAACCCGATTGAGGGAACAAAAAGTGAGCAAAGATGCCAATCTCGATTGTGTGATGCACAAAACAGGCGGAGGAAACCCCTCACGGAATGAAAATGAAGCGGAGAGTTCGCACGTGAATGGGGCGAAAAAGTTGGTCTTGGTGCGCGGCCCTTTTGTCATCATCTTCGTCGCCGTAGCCAGGGAGCAGGGAGATTTGAAGGTCGGCAAGGAATTGATGCAGTCAATGGATGTCCTGCACGGCTGCCTAGCCGTCGATGACGATGATGAAGGCCAGCTGAAGCTGTAGATGCAACAGCAGAGGCGAAGAATCGAGACGAGTTGGCTCTTCTGGGTTCTGTTTTGGAACACTGTTCCTACGGTGCGGAGCTGGAGTACGAGATCCCCACACACATCCAGAAGCGCTCGGCGCGTACAGCTGTGCAGTCCGTCGTGTCGTCTTGTTGCATGACCAGAAGCCAGCAGCGCGGAGGAGCCTGCACGGTTAATGTATGATGAGAAAATGTAGAAAGAGAAGCCACGAAGAACAAACCCGGCTACCGAAAGGGGAGTGAGGAGTGTGACACACAATGTCTGAACCAGGAGTCAGCGTCTCGTCGTCGTCTCGAGACACACCAGCACCAACGCCGTTGAACTTGCTCTTTCTGCGAAGGATTCGCCCCTTGCTTTTTTTGCTGGGATGCTAGAACGAACCGGGGAAGACCTTTGAGGAGGTTGGGAGGAGGGATTAGGAAGAACAGATTTTTCTCCCAGGCTTGTTGACTGGCTGCTGCTGTGGAGGAATGTGTTGTCACTTAATTGGGTCCCTCGACGGTAGAGGAGATCGGAGGGGCGGGGAACCAGTTGATTGAATTATAGAAGTGCTAATCGGTGCTGATTGTGTATTATGGTTACAGGGCTCGGAGAAGTGCAATTTTTGTGGGTCAGGGAAAGGGAAAGTTTGGGAAAATTTTGATGGCAGAGGTTCGAAATGGATTAGGTTGGATGTTTTTGAATGCATTTTGATTGATTGACAGAAGTTTGTTGAACATTTCCCTTCCTTAGAAAATGACTAAGAGATAATATCACTAGAAAAATAAACTTCTTTAGTAGGCTTCGTTTACCTTTGTGCTTCATTGAATCGGTAATTTTATTCGTTGAATAATTCTATGATCAGAAAGCATATTTTCATTTTCTGGGATTTTCTAAACAATTCGCTTTTTGACGTTCCGAGAAAAACGTGTTTTAATGTTTGACCTTGAATAAACAAAAACGAGAGCACGCAAAACAATAACAAACACGTTTTGACTGGCTGACCATTCTGTGCGTTGCGCCGAAGTTTGGTTGAATTTGGTTGTCGACGTCCCGAAATATAAGTGAAAATGTTTTCGGTAGTCGAGCTCGTATCTGTGTCAAACGCGCTCTGACCTGAAATCCCTTTGGCCAGTTGTCGCACTTACATCAATTTTCATGCTGTGTCAAAATAGCACGACAAGATAGGAACTTCTTTCATATGAAAAGTGACAAAAATGCACGGAGTTTTTTCGGTTATTATGGAATATCTTCTATTTTCATTATAATTTTAAAAAAATACTCTGATTTATCAAGATAATGCGAAATAAAAAAATAAAACTGAAAATTGACACTGATTTTTTTAAATCATCATTATAAAGCAAAGTTTGAGCTGAACATGTTTACATCGCCATACACAAGCTTATTTAAAAATATAATAACAATTTTATATTTAAGTTATATTTAATAAATAAAATGAAACAGCCTTGCCTCTCAATACCAAAAAAATATGCTTCGCTTTGAAATAAAAAGTTTCTGATAAAAATTAGGCAAAACCGATTTCATTTTTAATTTAACCACAGTCAAATCCACTCTAACCAAGCCGATTTAACACATCAATTAACATTTCTGGGGCCACACACTCACAAAAACCCCACTCCCCCGTCCCTCCTTTTATTTGTTTGCTACCGTGGCCTGCATTCCATGCATTCTTTTATCACACCACGACCACAACTACCACCACCACCACCAACAGGCCACACAGTTGACCATATTTTTAAAACCAACTCGAGGAATAATCACTGATTGGTGGTAGTCGATTGATACAAAACTTGAATTGATGGGTGAGAGGGTTTGTAAGTGTGTTTCTGATTGAGATTATTATGCATTCAAAAATGCACAAGTTAAGTGAGATCACACAATTCCAAGCAAATTGCATTCAGTTGAGATTAAAGCTAATTTGAAAACTTAAACAAATTGTAACTTTAAAAGCAAAAACATATCCAAGATAATCTATACCAAATAAGAGATTATCTGCTTTAAACTAAATCCTTTTGATGTCCTCGAGCCATTTGTTCCCACAAAGTGGCTCTTGAAAATAATTCATTCACACCTTTTTTTTCTAGGTTAAACTGTTGCTCCACAAAAATATTGCTTCTCCCACCCTCGATTGACACCCTCGATTTTTGTAACGAAAAAACGGCTACCTCCCCAAAATGTCAATGACTTTTTTCCTGTCACAGGTTTGTGACTGTGTGTGCATTTGTTGGTGCGTTTGTCACACGCGATATTTGTACCGCGAGTGTCGACCTCATTTAGTTCGGCCCCTGTCTGCTGTGCTTCGTGTGGTTGGTTGGAGTGTTGCCCGTTTTGTCATTACCCTTTTTCCCCCGTTTCTCTGTGGCTTGATTTGCCACTTGTGGCCACAACAACAACGCCAGACCAGACTACCGGTTGTTGGGTGGTTTGTTGGTCCTCTCTCTTTGACACTTGTTCAGCACGAAATAAAAAGTGTGTCGAACTATTTTTGTACTATTTGTCTGGGTCATACAAATTTTTCAAGAAAATTCACTGTTCAAACGAAAACAGGAACAAGTTTATTAAAATAAACACATCTAAACTATAAATTGTACATCAAAATCTATAAATCGTAAAAGTTAACCATCTTAAGTAAAATTTTGTTCTATCCCTCGACTCTTAAATTTACACTAACAGTTCAATATATTTTATGGTTGAAAGCAAATTATTATTAATTATTATTAATGTATTATTTTGCATGTTTTTTTTTTTTTTCATAATACTAATAGAATACGTTTAATCATAGTCCAGGGTATAACAAATATTTTGACTGAAAATATAGAGCAGGCCTGCCCAACGTCCAGCCGCGGGCCGGATCCGGCCCCTGAAGTCCTTTCATCCGGCCCGCGACGGCTTTTAAAAATAGTTCTATGGCCGGCCCGTAAAGCTGTTCATGAAGTATGAAATAAATAAAAAATTTGTCTGAATAAAAAAACATAAGCTTGAGATCAAGTTTTAACATATAATAAGAACATTCTTCATGTTTGAATTTAATTCTTAAAATTTTTAAATTGATATTTTTTAACTGAAAAATTGTCAAGGAAAACAAAATTATCCATTTTGCAAAATTGTGGAATTTAATAAAAAAAAAACTTGGATTGTTGTCTTTAAACAAAAAAAATTAAAATAGGTCAAAAAAAAAACACATTTTTGAATGTTATCTTTGTTTTTCATTCTTAAAATCAAGATATATGAATCATATTTGCAACACTAGTTCTTTTATGTATTTACTTTAGAAGAAACCAATCACAAGAAAATTGAAAAAATGTGTTTACTTTTTCAACTTTTATCAAATATTAGTTCCAGCCCGCCACTGCTTCAGAAAAAATCAGATCTGGACCGTAGGGCAAAAAGGTTGGGCACCCCTGATATAGAGGAATAAATTGAAATTGATCTCACAAAATGACTTTTTTCAAAACATTGAAAATGTTAGTTTAATCGGATTTTTAAATATTTTGAATATTTTGAATATTTTGAATATTTTGAATATTTTGAATATTTTGAATATTTTGAATATTTTGAATATTTTTAATATTTTTAATATTTTGAATATTTTTAATATTTTTAATATTTTGAATATTTTTAATATTTTGAATATTTTGAATATTTTGAATATTTTGAATATTTTGAATATTTTGAATATTTTGAATATTTTGAATATTTTGAATTACTTGATCATTACATCATCATTGAATACTTATGTTTAAACCGCGTTTTTGATTAGTTTTTGAAGTTTTTGAGCGCGTTTTACCCAAAAAAGCCGATTCGCGAAATCGTGAATTGTGTTCATGAATTTGAGAACCAGGAAGGAATACATTCAATATGGTGCAAATCTTAGATGGAAAAGCCGTAAAAGCCATCGTGAGCTTAACCCTCTACAACCTAACCCCGCATTAAGACGGGCTTCGATCTAAAAAATCGCCAAAAATCAATTTTCCAACCGATTTTTGATCTTTAAAAAGCATTGGAAAGAAGAACTCTTAAAATTTTAGAAAATTTCATGGTTGGAAGTTTAACTTGTTTTATGCGACTTTGCCAATGTTTTTTAAAATGTAAATTTGGCTGTGTTTTTTACTAACATTTCTATATTTTCAGTAATACTTCTTTTTGTAGTGTCCCAGACTATGCCTCTACGCATTTTTTTTGCAATTTAAATGATGATGGTGCCATTCTATAGCAGAAAATGTGAAAAAAATGCAAAAAATTAAAAAAGTGACTGTAAAAACGTGAAAAAATTAGATGGGCAAAATGTAATTATATTAGGTGGTAGAATAGGCCAAACACTACCAAAAACAAACATAAACTAAGCAAGATAAATGAAAACTAAAATACTAAAAATAAAACAAGAAAAACATAAAACCAGAGAAGTAAAGTTTTTCGTAGAACAAAAGTTGCTCAAAATGACCTCCTGAACACGTGAAAAATAACTATTTTCGAAAAAAAAATTAGGCAGTTGAGGGTTAAGGTACTAGTTTTCTCCAAATTAAAAAAAAATATTTTGACTTTTTTTTAAGGATATGTAGTAGGTAAACAATCTCAAGCATTTTTGGAATTGGTTTTTCGTAAGAAGATCGAATACCGATGCAAAAAGGGATTTGTTTATCTATGGTTCTTACATCCTTTTGAAAGCTAATCCGTGAAATTCACTGGCGATTGTCCACGCTCCAAGCAAAAATGATTTTATTTGTATGGAAATTGTCCACGATGGGGAGGGGTGAGATTTCCAAAAAAGTGTCCACGTGGTTTGTAGATGGTCTTTTTGTCAATTTTGGAAAAAGATGATAACAACTTCCCTGGTTGGGCACCCTTAAAACATAGGTTGGATTGATCTCAACCACATATTCATATTTTCTTCAAAATTCAAATCAATTTTTCAAAAAACATTATTTCTGAAAATGTCATAAACCTCATCAACAACTACGACAACTTTCAAAGTACACTTCCGTCAAAACTAGGGTGTGGTCGATACTCACTATGGCAGCAGCTCAAATCGCAACCGCACTTCTAAGCCGCAGCCCCGTGATGGCGTAATAAAAATCCAAACCGCCAAAAAGATTGGTCCAAACACACGGTTTACTTTTTGCACGGTTTATATTTACAGCATTGATGGATTACTTTGCCGCGACTCTTGACGACCGAGGCTTACAGTGAAATCCGCATCTGTATGAGTGAATATCTGTGTCCGTCGCCGTGTTTGTATTTGTATGTATGTATGTTGACAACCAGCACTCCGGATGCAACATCCAACGGTGTGTGATGGCCAGGCCCGTTGCAACTCCAAACTGAATTTATATATAGATTCGCGAGTGGAGTTGGCAAGAGTAGAGAGGGGGGGAGGAGGAAGTACCTGAACAACAACATCTACTCTACATGTAGGTGCACTTTCCATCATGGGAGCGCACTATAAAATCTAAAACAGCAAAAGCCACTAAAGTACCTTGATATTTTGTACCACTCTCCGTCAGTGTGCAAGTGTGCCTCGTCGAATCTCGGTGTAAACCGCCGGCCTTTGCCTTGCCGGGAGGATGCTGCAGATTTACGATGGGAACAGTGTTGCCAAATGTTAACTTTTGAAATTTCATCACTGTCAAGAACAGGAAATATAACATTTTATGTGGCAAAGAATATTCTCGTCATTTAAAAAATGTCCAACATACTTTTAAAAATGACAAACGGCATACACGGAAAAAAGTCAACTTTCGAAATCGTGGATTGTGTTCATAAATTTGAGAACCACGAAGGAATATATTCGTGGTTTTAAATTCATGAATACAATTCACGATTACGGGAATTGTTTTTTTCTTTTCTATGAAATAAAAGACTAAAAATCAAATGGAAAATGTAAAGTCAACTGAAAAATCATACAAAAAAAATCAACCTTCAACCAAGATATTGGTGCAGTTGTTATCCTGAGCTGAGATATGGACTAACTTTCAACAGCTGATTTGTTCGAAAGGGGGAGAGAGTTTACTGGTATTAAGGAGAACGAATTGGACAGAGATGGAAAAAAATGCAAAAATAACCTTCGAAATAGCTTATGAATGTGGGATAGTTAGAGGAAAGGAGGACGGCAAAAATATGTTTCAATAATCTTAAAAAAAAATCATAAATACATATTTTTATGAATTCTTAGATACAGTCCAGACTCAATTATCCGAAGGCCTCGGAAAAATATCACAGCAAACGGTTTTAATTTATAAAAAATGTTTTGATATTTTTTGTAGTTTATAAATATTTTTTTTTTATTATTTGAGGTTAGTTTTTCAGCAAAGTGAAGTGAAGATGATCATGAAAACGTGGAAAACTGGCTTTGAAAATTCAATTTGAGTTTTACTACTTCAAAATAAGCAACAACAAATCTGGCAACCCTTTCCGCGCAAAACAATTCCTCGCAAAAAGAAGCTCGGATTGGTTGTTGTTGTTTGACTAGGCTAGGCTCCGTGTCTTGCTCGTTGTTACTAAGCGCGGCTGTTGGCTCAAACGCCACGTGAAACCGTGATATACTCTGAGCGCTGAACCTGGCCAAGTTGTCAGCAGCATACTCTTTTGACGAAGGTGTTTGACATTTCCAGAAAAATGCATTTAACTGAGTAAACAACGAATAATTGTAAACAGAAGATTTGGGGATAATATTTTGTACGATAAGTGTCAAAAAAGCACATAATGTTATGGTTTTTGTTGAATATCTAAACTGTAAAATAAACTTTTGAGGATCTGTTTAGGCCACAAGCTGAAATATTTAAGGCTGTTCAAAATGGCGTCCTTCACTCACGTAAGCCCCTTAAAATGCACATGCGACAAAACAGCACACCAGCGACCAAGTGCACCTCTGTTGCAGGTTGCAGCTTTGCAGCTCGGTGACTGATGGATGGATTGGATGGGTTGGCTTGGCTTGAGTCGGTTCGGTTTGGCTTGTGAATGCAATATAGATTGTAAATAAATACACACACGCAAACCGACACCGTCGTCGTCGAAAACAGCTTCAAGGTGCATTGCTGATGCTGCAGATTCAGTGTGTGTGTTTGTGCTCTGTAATTGAACACAAAATGGCGCACGCGAGTTACTCCAAACCGCCCCAAACATATCTTGATACACAATTGCAACCTACAGAACTAGGTTCCACTAGAAATGAGCACTCGAAAGTTGGGCAAAGTTTAGTTTAGTTGATGATTGTTTTTTGTTGAATTGATAGGTTCGAAATTGACACAATTGCAAATAAGAAGATTTGTTGGATTATTGTTCAGCACTGCTGAGTTGTCTTAAATCTCAGAAGCCTGCAGCTGATATCTTTTTTGATAACATTCAAATCCATCACTGTTTATATCGAATTTACAACATTTTCTTTCTCTATTCCAATTTCCTATTACAGCGCCCAAAAAACACCCGGAAGCAGTAGCACCAGCAGTGGCGGTGGCATCGGAGGCTCCTCTAGCGCGGGGACTTCCGGTTCCAGTTCTGCCGCCGCAACCGCCGCCGCCGTAGCTGCCGCCTACAACAGCCCGTGGCAATGGACCACCATCACCGCCAGCGGGGAATGACATTATGGGGCTCGTAAAGAGCCCGCTGTTGCTGGATCTCAATCACAGACAGCTCCTCAGAGTCAACAGCACCATCAGCACCAGCACCACCACCAACAACAGCAGCAGCAGCAGCAACAGCAAGGTAATAGCAATAACAACAACAACAGCAACAACAACAATCAGCAACACAGCAGTAGCAACCACCAACAACAGCAGCAGCAACAATCTACAAACTCTGCACAACAACAACACCGGCAAGATCAGTTTGCCAACTTTGGACTGTCCAGTTTGCAGCAGCACCATCAGCAGCAGCAGCAACAACAACAACAGCAACAAAATCAACAACATCAACAACAACAGCAGCTCCAGCAACAGCAACAGGCGGCTCAACAGCAAGCTCTGGCGGCGGCGGTGGCCGCCAGTTCCGGTCATCACCAACAGCAGCAGCACCATCAGCAACAGCAGGCGAATCATCACAACGTTCCTTCCCATCATCATGCGACGGCGGCGGCGGCGGCCCATCACCAGCTGGCCGCCCAGAACAGCATGATGGCGGCGGCCCAGCGCAATCCGTTCGGGTTCGACTTTAGCCATTTCCAAAATTCCTACTAGACTAGTTAGGAACAGGTGGCGCGGTCCTGGAGATCGCAGCGGGTTGATGGGTTTGTATCTATAGGTAAAATTTGGGGAGATGGCGTCGATTTCTGCTAGGGGAAAGTAACTGTTGCACAGGGCGGCCGGAAGTGAAAGGATGAGGGCAAAATGGCCTTCTTCCATCGATTTTAAGAAGTCTTGCTAAAAATCGGTTCCGAAAGAACCAGAGATAGCCCAACACTAATTGATATTTCTAAAGTGGATAATTTTACATTAAGTTGAAATCAAAAATATTATTTTTTCAAAAACTGGCAACTCTGACTTAAGTTATGCCAACTTAGTTAAATTTACATAAACTCAAAATGCCAGACGCCAATGTGAATCAAAATGATTCCCAAAGTCACATTTTCGTCCGACAGATATTTAACTTGTCAACGCATTGCTAAGAAGTTAAATTATAAGTCTAATAGGGTCCCATATTCCTATGAAAATGTTTTCTTACAACGATAAAAGGCATTTCAGAGAACCATATTTGATCCAGATCTGTCCACCTTATTTTATTTTTGAGCAAATAAATTAAATCGACAAATCGGCATTTTGCAATGGATCTTGACGAGTTGTCAAGCAAGATACTTTCGGTCAAGAAAGACTGCGATCTATTTTTTTTTCATTGATTTAAACATCAATTTTTGCACCTGCATCGAAGACCAAGATTGTTTACTTTTTGCTCTTTGGTCTGACCGCGTCTGACAGTCTTGGTCTGACAGATTTGGTCTGACAGCTTTATCATGGATTTTGGTCTGGTTTGGGCGAGGGATAGGACACAGCACCTTCCTGCCAATTCTAGATTAAATTTTCAAAAGCTCCTATATGCATAGGAAATTTATGACTAACAGGTTGTTTTGATAATTTACTCTAGAATTTTAAATTTGTTGTTTATGTACAAAGTGTCAAAAAAGAGCCTCGATGTATGTTATTACAAGGCAATCTAAACTCAATTTAAGGACTAAATTGAAAAAAATCTGTTCATCACCTACATTAATTTATTTAGTTTTGTTTATAAACATTGTTTATCTACGAAAAGTGACAGCTCATTTTTCGACGGTTGACGTTTCACCTGCAAATGTGGTAGTGAAATCAAAATTCCACGTGATAGTCCGGAAATCGATGTTGTCATGCAAGAGAGAGAAGAGACTGATTCTCTTTGAAATTCTTTCTTATTGCGTGCCGAATGAAACTTTTTTGGTAATGTTTTTTTTTATCGCTGCTGCTAAGAAATTAATTTTGATGGCATACGGTAGATTTTGTTGAGTTTCACAAACTTTGAGTGAATTTTACTCAATTTTCGTTAAATAACAAGCGATTCACCCGAATCTGACATTTTACAAAAAAAAATCATTCCTGAGCAAGTAAAATTTTGATGTAACTGAGTGGTTTCAAATGTGCGTTAATTTTTTTTTATTTTCTTCAATCAATCAACTATTATTTTAAAAAAGAATAAAATTGCCCGAGAAGATGCCAATTTGTGAATCAATTCGATTACAATATTTATCATTTTGACAGGTACAGAGACACCTCTTTTTACACGGAGACGTTACGCTTTTTGTTTCATCGATTTTTCTTAAACCATACAACATTTTTGCAAGCTTCAAAATGCGCAGATCTACAGCACAAAACGCACTAACGCACCAAAATATTCTTCTCTCTGAAGTGTTGCTCGGGGACGCGCCAGCATTATTTGTGTTGGTGTGAACTGAAGACATGTTTACACACGGGCAAAAATTAACGGACTTGCTGCAAAAACTGTTATAAAATGTAACATTTTCTGCAGCAAATCCACTGTTGCAGATTTTGATACATAATTTTGTTTTGGGTGTAGCTTTAAAAAAATGTAAAAAATGTTGTAGAGAACCTATACAGAGAAACCAGTTTTTATGCGAAAACAATCTGGATCTGAGACATGCTTGGGAAAAGTCCAAAATAAGGTTAAAGACATGCCAGCAAAAAATGAGGAACTCAATTTATAAAATTGGAAATTCCAAGTCAGAATCGAATAGTTTGCAAAAAAAACTTTAATTAATTCACAAGGAAATGCCACAAAAGCCAAAAACTGACCACCCAAAAACGCAATGGCAACAATTTTTTAATCAAATCAAAAATTTTGGGATGCACAAATTCCAATCCAGCCCCATCCATCTCATCACATGGGGGTGCTCAAACTCCTTGGCAACGGCCACCACACACGCACGCACCATAAATTTCCCGAGCCCCGAAAATCTTACTCTCCTGGTTTTCCCGGAACAGGATCCCCCCCTCACTTCCACCTCGCTTCTTGTATTTCCCACGCAAAGTTGATCCCGAAAAAGGCTCCAATTTTCTCGACATACATAACAGATTTCAGAACACGCTCTTTCTCGTCTCTTCTAGAATTATCGATTTTCTGTCATATGACTTTAATAGCATTCGCTGTCCCTCTCTCTCTCCCTCTCTTGTTCTTGTTCTCTTTTTCGAACTCCCCTTCCCCAACTCCACGCCGTCTCGCCAACGACCCTGTGCATCTCCCGCATCCGGTGTTTGTGTGCGTACGAGTGTTGTGAAAGTAATAAAACTAAGAAATATTCGGCCGAAATATGAAAAGAAACCGACTCGAAACGATTCGCCCTTTTGGAAGATGTGCGCGCGCACCCACCCTTGGCGCCAGTGAACCAGTATGGGTTCCGTCCGTCCGTACT
Source organism: Culex quinquefasciatus (assembly GCF_015732765.1). NCBI lineage: Eukaryota > Metazoa > Arthropoda > Insecta > Diptera > Culicidae > Culex > Culex quinquefasciatus. The sequence goes on along the minus strand of NC_051862.1, from coordinate 49,464,465 downwards.
CCAAAAAACGGGAACACCAAGAAAGAAGCGCGCCCGCACACACATCGTGAACGCCTCCGTCGTGTGTGAACTGTGGCGTTGTTTGTATTCGCGCGCGGGTAGTCTACATTCAGGGGCAGCGCGGGTCGGTGCTGCCATCTTTTGACAGATCATCGGGGGGACACGCGGGACAGGTTAGGACCCGCGGAGATGTAACGCGGGGCGCTACAAAGACAAGCATCGCGTACGCATACGCACAATCCGCGGGGGCCTTCGGGAACTCGGTCGCTGCTTCGGAACGAACCGGAGCATACACGCACTCTCCAATACAACCTTCCAAGATTTGAGGAGGGGGGCGCCCTGGAACTAAGCGGTGCCGAATCGTCTGCACGAGGCACACGCATCCGTACGCACCCGATCAAGACCTCATCAAATATAGCTATGTGTGCGGGCGCGCCGGGAGTTCCTCTATCGATGCGTAGCCCCGACGTTCTGTACCAATACCGATAGGCGAAACTTCGCGCACCACACCAAGAGCTGCACCGTGAAACACAAGGAAGATCGATGCAACGTGTAGATGCAGCTGCATACACAAGCGCGCGCCGACTTCGGGTGCATCCACTTCCGGAAAGTGCAAGCTCCCCCCTGCTTCCCGTTACTTCCTTCAGGGCGGGGGGTCGACCACCCGGCCCAAACCACACACCACACGGTGTGACGGTTTTAATGGTAAACATAATATATTGCAAGTAAATATTGCCCTGGCAATCGCGCGTTGGATGCATCGCCAAGTGCATCCGGAACTACACGCGGGGAGCGAAATTTTGTGGGAAGATGTGAGGAACTCTATTCCCGCAGGGGGGGTTGCCGCTACCCCGTAGGGGTGCACTCACTTCCACCTCACGGTAATCTCGCGCGCACCAACATCTCGGCCCGGTGCGATGTGTCATCATGTTACTTTTGACCCCCTCCCGGCCTGTCCCCAACAGGTTTTGGGCTGCGCCTACTGGGTCAGATGGCCAGGGGTACAGCCGGTGATGAATGTTCGGAACATCTTCAAGGATACAATTTCGTTTGTGCCATACTATTTTTGCGAGCAGTAACATAACCAAACCTTTGGAATTCAATCAAATTAGTAAAAAATGCTGCCGGATCTTTTCTGGATCTCATCCGGAAAAGATCCGGTACAAATCTCTTAGTGTACCAGCCATTAACCATGAATTTCACAAATGTTATGCTTGTTTGACAGCGGTAACGCCGTGTGACGTATTGATACTTGACTTAAGTGGATGCTATGTCAAGGTACGTAGATTAGATAAGGTAAGGCGGGATTTCCTAGTTGTCAAAAAGTTAGCACGAAACCCGGATTTTATGGGGAGATTTTCAGAAAAGTGAAATTTCGACCATTTTCCGGAAAAATTTTACCGGATTTTTTTCTGTTGGGTTGTTAAGCATTCCAAACTTAACCGAAAAACGCGTTTAGTCAAATTATTTTTTTTTTTGAAACAATATTTTTGTTTTAAAAGCACATTTCGGTTCAGTTTGGCATGCTTAACAACCCTATAGAAAAAAATCCGGTGAAATTTTCATGGAAAATGGTCAAAGTTTCCCTTTTTTGGAAATCTTCATAGAAAATCCGAGTTTCGTGCTAACTAACTGTTTTGACAGCTGGCAAACCCGCCTTACCTTACCTAATCTACATAACTTGATGCCTTGGCTACAAACTGTCACCATGCGTTTTAAAAATGTCATGTCAATGTCATCTGACTAAGGTTGAGGCTTTGCCTTGGCAACAATCTTTTCCTAACCTAAATTTGTTTGGAACTCAAAAAGTTCTCCAAACTACACCATCAGCAAAAACTTGGCTGTGATCCGTGATCCGTTTGCATCCACCCAAGATTTGAATCAATTTTTAAAACAGAACCAGACAGAACCTTGATAATGCTTGAATGACAGAGTTAACAACGTGTCACACATAAAATATGAAAGCATTCTTTATCATCGATTCCCGTCTTTGAATTTTGCTGACTTTGAATCAAAATAATTGAAAACAATTAAGACAACATCATATTGCTTGAACGCATGAAATTGGATCACTTATTCTGTCGTCAATCCAAGATTTTGCATCTTGCTGGATTTGAATTAAAGCAATTGCTCTTTGTAAACAAAACAAATATTTTGCAAAAGTTTTGCAGTTTTATTCTGTTTTCAACAATAAAAAATTGTGCATCATTGATTAACGATTTTTTTTTTTTTTTGGCTGCTTCAACAAACGTCAATTCATACAAAGTCCTGGCAACATATTTGTATGAGTTGCCAAAAAAAACTAGAGAATAGCGAAGCTGTCACTGCTTGCTTACTTCAATGATGGATTTTTGATAATACGTTTTGACAACTTCCAGGATTTTAAGAATGGAGAACGTTATTAATGGTGACGCCAGGTAACGGCGCCAGAAATGTCAAACCGTGAGGTAGTATCAACACACTAAAATCCCCGACTACACTCATGCGTTACGCTTTGTATTTCGTCGATTTCTCTGGAACCAACATTTTTGCAATCTTTTTAAAGCAATTAACACGTCTTGTGCAGATTTACAAATAGCTTTCAAAATACTGTAAACACATAACACTGTTTTCGAAAAATCAACCTATTGAAAATCGTAACCGCTGCGCGTAAACGGGGATTTAGCGCATTACGAAAACCAGGTGTGGTATAAAATGACAGCCACATTATTTCCAAATATTTTAACCATTAAATAACGCTTCAACAAAAGCTGTAACGAAGTTTAACTCATTCCACTGAGAAATGTAACGCCTTGATCAGTCTGATGGTAGAATAAAATCAGACTCACGAAGGCCGATCGGGCCGTTTAATTTTCTCAGTGCGGTTTTCTTGACGAAACACTTAATAGACGTTTTCGTAACTGTCGTAACGCCATACTGTCAAAAGTACGGGCTTACGAGGCAAAAGGATTTGATAGGTGGTTTTTTAAAGTGAAATTTTCAAAGTTTCAACGGAAGCTTGTCACCATCCAACGATTCAACCCTGTCCGGCACGCTCCGGCAGCTCCAAGCTCGCTGAAGACATTAAACCCAGGCCACAGAGCTTGACCACACCACCGGCGCAGCCCACCATCATCGTCCATGATCGGAAGTGCTGAACACCGAGCTCCGGGCGGGTTTGACCGTTGCCCTGCCCGCCCCGGCCAAGCCTTTCATTACCTTCAAATCAAACATTGAATAATTAATTCAAATTTGATGTTACTGTCGAATTGAATACACGTTCTCGGCAGGAGGCCCGGGTCATTCCAGAAGGTCTAACCCACCAGCTGCAGCAGTTCTCCAAGAGGACTTGTCCTCTAATCAACTTCCCGCATAATCAAAAAGATCCTCCCCCCTCCTTCCTTTCTCTGTTTATCATCCAGGCGTACCAACCGAAGCGTAACGCCAGCGTTCCACGCGCGCCTGGAACACAAATTCAAATTAAATGCAAAGAATAGACACAACCCCGGCGTGTGTGAGTGTGTGGATAGTTCCGACTGACCCTTGACCCCCCCCCCCCCCCCTCCCTCTTCCTCCTTTAACAGCTCATGTGACGCAAATACGAGAGTGCACCTGAGCTGATAATCGGCAAGCGGAGCGAAAATTAAAATTAAAACTGCGCGCGCGAAAATCGCGCGTGTTACCAACCCAAAATGGTGGTCGTTGGAGATGTCAAGCTTCACGAAATTCCGCGGATTTTTCACTTTTTTTTTCTCGCCGCTAACTCACGTCACGCGAGTGACGTTTTGTGCACACACACACTCGCGGGACTCGCGGATTTAGAGGGTTAGGGACAGGGTGGGACGTTTTGAGCGTCGTTCTGTCTCATTAAAACCGTTCTGGCGTGAAGAATTGGATGAGTTTGTCGCTTCATTCAGGGGAGATCTAGGCCGACGGATGGACATATGTGACCTCGTGTGGACCGAATGCCGCTAAAGTTGGAGCTGGGGCGTGAAATTATGGCAGCTTGAATTTGAATGACGGTGGTTGATTTTATGAAATATTTGATGAATATGTACTACCGTTTGTTGGATGACTTCAGGATCCTTTGAATCTGATAACAAATTTGAGAATGGCTTGGTTTGACACCAGAAACTCGAAACGTAACGACATGTAACGTCTTTAGTTCTTCATTATACAGAGATTTCTCTAGAACCGTACAATATTTTTGCAACCTTCAAAACGCTTTTTGTAGATCTGAACAAAACCTACAAATTGCTTTTAAATGATTTCCAAAAGATTGCAAAATTGTTGCGTCGTTCCCGAGAAATTGACAAATTAGAAAAACGTAACGCACCGCGTAAAAAGAGGTTTCGTATCCCAAATTCTTTTGAGAAATTTAATGCCCCGAGCAGTCTGATGGTTGTGTCGTAGTCAGTGGTTACCAATGGTAAAGATGGTAATGGCGTTAGGCTCCGATCAGAATGACGTGTAGTCGCAAAAAGTCACGCAAGTAACGCTGTTGAGACGTTTGATCAGAATTTCCAAACAAGCTCCAGTTTTTTTTTCAACCAACAACGTTTTAAACTAAGGACTCTCTTCGGCAAATCTCTTTTCGTCAATACAATAATTATGAACGTTACTTTCAAGAGGCCCCAAATTAACCCCCTCCAACGAACGCCCTCGGAATGTCAATGCGACGTCGGGACAGCAAAAAGAAGGCCAGCCAGCATCGTTTACAAAAAAAAGAGCTGCGAAATGAGGACATTTATTATGCCATTCAAATTTAGACGGTGCTGCCAGAGGCATTCGAAAATAAATGACCTTTGCAAAGGAAGAAAACAACACGTCGAAGAAAGAATGAAAAGCTTAAAAACTACCAGCCAAAAACGTGGCACCCCGTAAATTACTCGGCACTTGGATTGTTGAGATGGCCACCGCGAGACCAAAGTGGCTCCGCTAATGAAGGTAACCGTGGGATTCGGAGGGGGGCGGGAGCGGGTTGGACATTAGTAATTTTCGAAAAATTCAATCAACTCGTAAAGTGATTTAACGGTGGCGAAACCGTAACGCCCTATGGCAGAACGGCTTTGGCCGGTCATTAGCGCCAGTATGTGAGCAATGTTTCGGTCTAATTATAACGAACGTGAGCAGCGAAAGATTTGAAAAGGTTCAATTAGAGTTTTTTTGGTGTTGCGTTACAAAGCGTTACATGGTAAATAATCATACATGAAAAAAAGTTGTTTCAAAGTATCGATCCCAATTGAGCTCTCCGAATCCCCACGACGCCAATAATGCCAATTAATGTCCTTCGCGATGGCCACGACGACCCCCACTCCGAAAAATAAGACTGTCATTTTTACGATAATGCGCACAGTTTTCGTCGTCGTCGTCGTCGTCAAGACCAATTTATTGTCATTATCGCGGGTCGATTTATTTCGGTCGCGACGCGACGCCATCTTTTTTCTTAGTTTGATGTCACATCAAAGTCGTTCCGAGCGTTAGGCGGCTGTTAGTTTTGCAGAAATAAAAATTAAACATTTTTTACGAGCAGGCGTTACGCTTTGTAATTTATGGACTGCTTGTTGGATGATTTAACTTTTTGAAATCTTGTTAATGTAGTTTGTAGACCGCCACAAAACAAACGAATTGCTTCAAAACGATAGCAAAACTATTCAGCAGTTTATGAGAAATCGACGAATTACAAACCGTAACGCCTGTTGTCAGAACGTTTACAAAGTAAATGCGTTTAATAAACGCGTTGCGCAAACACCTTAAACAAGCCAACAATAGGGTCAGTAGGTTACCTTCGTGCAAAAAAAAACCTCTATTTGCAGTGTCGAACCTTGGAACGCAAATACAAATTAGATTCCCTTGGTCGGAGGGCCGGTGTGTGCGCGCGAGAGGGAGAGAAAAATCCGCGAGAACAGTATGGCGTTACCAAGGGGGCCCCAAGCATTTGCGAATGTCAGCCATGTTTAAGCCGTGCGCGTTCTGCGCTAGAGAGCGGCGTGATATTTGCTATTTTTCGTCATCGCGGCCATGGTGGCAACGTTGTCAAGGCGAATTCCGACAAATTTCAGAGTTGGGAAACTTACGGCGCTGCAGTGGAAAGTGGATGCAGTGTGTTTTTTGAAAGCAGATTTTGCTTTGTTACACAGGTGTTATGCACCTGTGAAAACAAACTCAAATGAGAAACAGTTGAGTAAACATCAGTAATTCTTTCAATTACTACTATTGTTAGTTAAGCTTCAAAACATTCAAAACATATCAAGAGTGATATTTCTGACTAGCGTTACAAGCGTTACAATTACAACTAAAGTGGTTAGAAATCGTGTGAAATATTTGCTTCAAAAACACAAAAGTTTTCTTCAATATTTCATCATTTGACCTAGCGCGTGACATGCGTTACGATTTGTAAAAACGTTATTTTGGCGAGTAACTCGGCAAATCAAGCTCAATTTTTTTGCACATTGTGCCTTTAGACTCTCGGAAGTACATTTTCGTCAACACATGAATTGTATCACGTCCTAAACGTTTCGACAAGTTGTCGCAAAAAATGGTCCCCAACCAAAAAAACGCGGCCAGTAACCATACAACCAGCACATTCTTCCACCTTATCGCACGCCAATTTTAATCAAATTTGTTCGTCTCATTAGGCAGAGTGCAGTGCGGGCCGAGACAAATTAGGGGACCGTAAATTACCTATTACCGTTTCACGGCCTTAGTGACCATCCGTGACCCCTCTGCGCGATTCTCGGGAGCGAGAAAAAAGTTTTCTCCCGGGCCACTAACACCACGAGGCGTTACGGTGACCTTTGTCCGCGACACGTCCTTTAATGAGCCTTAAATTACGTGGCAAAATATTCGAAAAAACAAAATGGCGTCGCCCGCAGCTGTCAAAGATGCTTCGAAATGAGAAAGTCATGCATTTCTGGTACCCTTTGTTTCCGACCTCGCGGGTTCGTTCATGCTGGTTGTTGTTATTAATCATTTTACTCCACTTTGGTCCGCGATTCGATAATGACTTGCGGTGGTAGTGGTGTGGTAGTGTGCCACCACGACCACCCCCGCAGTGGAACTCTTTTTTTTTCGCTGCTAGTGTATGTGCGATCCACATACCTTACCCCAGTGCGGGTTGCCGATGATGGTTTCGGAGTGGCAATTAAAAAAAGGGCAACGTGCATAAATCGTGCAGCACAGCGGAGCGAGATTAAATTTGCACTCTAGTGGCTCGACCTGGCGGTTGTTTACGTTTTTGCCCTCGATTGGATTATCTTGACTCTGGGTGGGCACGGAGGGAAGAAAACGTGAGGGAAATCGTAACGCCTGATCATAAAAATTTAAAAATGCAAATATTTACTTGAAATCTAGAGTGAGTAACGCATAAACGTCACATTCGCTTGAAATTAAAGAGTTTTAAACTTTATAACGTAGTGTAACGCCTTGACTAGTCAAACTGTAAACAATGTTTATGCAAATGAATTTGTAACGCTAAAACGTTAAAAACGCATTTCCCTCCGTGCGGAAGGTATCATGTGTCTTTTGGTTGGGCAAACAGGCATTTCGCCAGCATCTCACCCATACCAGGGTCACAGAATTACAGAGGATTTTCATTCAACCAAGACAAAAGACTCGTAATTGATGATTGCGCTGCGAAAAAAACGGCGCTCCTCAATTAATCACTTTGTTTAACGCGTGAATTGTGAATTTTTGGCCAAATTTCGGCCGTCTCACGAATACACAGGCGCGACTCGCGTTTTATATAGATTGCATTGATAAATTGAATCAAATTGGTGGTTTTCGCACACAAACACAAGACGCGACCAGTATCGAGCTGGAATTCCAATATGGAAATCAATCTTCGGCAATTTTCGGCCCGCAGTTTCTCCCGATTTGATTGCGGTGCATATCTCTGCATAACAAATAACCAATAAATTATGGAACCCTGGCGAAAAACAAATTGCTCACGTTCGAAACCTTCCATCAATTTCCGCTTGCCAGGCGAGCCTGCCCGGAAGAGCTGTCGGCGGTGTCACATGCAGAACACCGCCGATGCAGATTCCAAGGGGGAGGTTTGGGGAAGCGAGGCGTCCTTTAAAATAACACCAAACTTTCATCGAAGCAAAATAAACAGTTTTTCCTAGCAGGTTAGGAACTCGCGGGAACCTGAGGAGGAACCGCTGCATGCGGAGTGGTCCTTCGCATGCGCACAACCTCTTCAAGTGGGTATCGGAAGCGCGATGTTCGATCCGGAACGCAGCTCGCGGTTCTCCCCGTCCTCCCGACGACGAGACATTCTCAACGGGCAGATTGATTGGGATGAGGAGGGTCCAACTACGACGACGACGCTGACGCACACTGCAAATTGTGTAGTGCCTGTTTCCTTTGTTTACATATCATTAGTTCGGATCGTGGGGGCGAGATGCGTGCATTTCCATTATCCGGAATCGCAGAGAAGGAATCCGGATGGGTGGTGGAAGTAATGGATTTGTCGAGGGGTTCTACTGTAGGTGGATGCCATCGACAATGGTGCTTCCGGTATCGGGATCGCTGATAAACAAGAAATTTCATTTGAATAGGTTGCTTCACGTCCACCCAACCTCTGCATAACAAATGCACGAAGTACACCGTCAACAAAAGAGTTGCGGAATAATGCAGAATCTAAACTGATTACATTTCCAGGGAATAAACCCTTCAGCTCTCTCGAGCAGTAATTGATTCATGCCAGACTAGGTAATCATACGCGATGAATTCGTTTTCTTGTATTTACCTTGTTGATAGGTAGAAATAAAACTGTTTCCACCTGTCCAACATCAGGGTTTTGGTTGATTTCAGCTGCTTTCGCTTCACAGCATCACAATTTTACTTACAACTTCAATGTTTTTTCACAGCAACGGCATCGGCTCACATTACCGATTCACAACATCACAATTTTACTTACAACTTCGGTGCCTTTTCACAGCTAGAACAGTGATTTGTTTGCTGACTGTTTATCAAATGCAGTGGCTGCACTTGAAAACTTTTGTTTACAAGTGAACTGTCAAACGAGAGCGCACTTTTGACAGGCGTTAACAAGCGTTACTTGTTGGTTACACTGAGAATAATCATCACTCAAAAAGCATCAACACTATTTTTAATCGCTGATTTTTTACTTGCAACTTCGATGTCTTTTCACAGTAAGAACAGAGTTAAGATTTCTAATGTTTACCAAACGCTTACTGTAAGTTTACTAACATAAACAAAATCTTCTAAGAAAACCCGCACAGTTTTTTAGTTTACTTATTAACGTCAAAAGCCAAATGAGCGCGTGACATCGGCAGGCGTTACCGAGCGTTACTTGACGTTTACACTGAGGCAAATCCGCACTCAAAAAGTATCAAATTTTCATTTTAATCGCTGTTTGCCTACTCAATTATCCTTAACGATCGAATCAACTTTCCCGGTGTTCGTCACAGCAAAAAAAGTTTAAAATAACTCCACTTTCATCGGTTTGACGTGTCCAAACAAATTTTGCCCCGCATGTAGATTGGTCATTAACGGTTAATTGGTATTTCACTTAGCGTCCACTAAAATTGATCGAATTCGAGCAAAAATACTCACACAAACAAATTAAAATCCCCCCAACGAGGGAGTAGCTGTGTGAGTGTGTTTGCAGGGCAAATAAACCTCGGTAGAGGAAGAGAGTGTAGAAAAAACTGCGAAAGCAGATTGTCCAGATCTCACCAAACCAAACGGCGTGTGCAATAGTTACTTTCCCGGGAATCGACGCCGATGGGTTGCGAAGGAATTTGACAGATGGGGACGGGGCGGGGATCGGGGTAGTATTAGGTAAAGAGAAAAAAGCATGATAAAAGAAGCGAAACGGGGTGACAGAGAAGAAGATTCGTTTTTTTTTTTTGTAAATAGATTTTCGTTTTGTTGAAGTCAAGAGGTGACCCGTAAAGAGGGTTGATTTTTATTTTAATAAAAAAAAAGATTACATTCAGAAGGTTATCCAATTAAGACAAATGGAAGAAAATAATCGCTAATCAAAATCTTAAATTGTTATAGCTAGTAGCGAAGAATCTGATAAGGAATATTCAATAACAACAAACAAAAAATCGACTAGTCTCATTGAATGTAAATATATCAAAATTTATAGTAACAAGGCAACAGCATAAATTAATCCCAGAAATGGAAAGAAAAAAAAACACACACAATGTAAACTACTAGACAAAATTTTACGGTGGCAAGATATGAAAACTAAGAATCAAATTTTAAGGACAAACCCATACAAAATATAATCACTTAAGCATCCGTCACGTACTCAAAGATTGATGAGACCAAAAATTTTCTCCCCATTTCAGAGGACCCCGCTTAGTTTTACAAATTAAACATCCACATTATAATATGTTTTCGACTGTACAGTAGAGGCCGCACGCGAGAAAGAGTTCTAATTTTAAATCATTATTTATTACCCAAAACTGTTTGTTATAAGTTTTATAATTTTACTGTTACGTTTCGTATGTGTTAGAAAGCTACAAAGCAAGAATAAATGCAATGCAAACACACCCAGCAATAAAGAAAGCAACAGCAGTCGAATAAAGAGAAAGAGAACGTTACGTTTTTCACACTTGTTTTGTTTATACCTTTTTGTTCCACCTTCTTTCCTTCAAACTTTTTCCAACTAATTGCCACAGCTGGCGCCAGATGCTTTCAAAAGTGCCACGTGTGCCATCGTCTGGCACCTGTGACTTCACACTAACACACACACGCACTTGGTGAACATTTGAAAAGGGTGTGACAAAACAAAAATGTCACCCTTTTACGACGTTTGACAGTTTGAGCACACCTTACGCGTTGTTTACGTTGAGCGCGTTGACGCGCCATGCAAACAACGACCAAGGTAAGCAACTGTCAAACTTAAAAAAATGTTTTTTTGTTTGTTTGCAAGCCTTTTTCAATTGTTTGTTCGGAAATTTCGGTTCTGTTAGGGGGTTGAAAAAATCCCACATTTCCCCATTCTGTAAATGGAAATCGTTTTTCTCGAAACAGCAATTCACGCACGAGGTGTGAGGAAAGTTGAAAATGCAAAAAATACACACACACACAAGTACACACTACACGTTCACAACACACACACACACACCCACAACAAACTAATTAGATGTGGTGAAATCGGAAAAAAAAAGTTTTCCGGCATTCGTCGATCGAATGCCAGAAGTTGAACTTGTCGGAATGCGCTTACGGGATAATGAATAAAATGCAAAGCAAAGCACTATAATAACATTCAATAAAGCAAAAGTAAAAAAAAGATGTCGAAAACTTGTTTCTAGCAAAATTGATTGTAGCTAAAGAGAAATTTATGGTAAATATTGCAAGAGTAAACATAACCTAAATTAGGCGCTAGAGCTGAGAGCGAGAGAGAAAGTAGTGCGAAAGTGGATGAATTTGTTTTTTTTTAATTTTAACGAACTGTGATGTAAAAACATATTTATTTATATTTAAAAACTATATCTATTATATTCGATAACCGATCACAGAAAGCATACAATAAGCAACACACTGAAAGTAACATAAACAAAAAAAAACTATGTTGTGTAAAACTCTGTACTATTAGGCGTACCGTATTCTGTATAGTCGTGTAAAACCTGATGTAAATATTCTCTTTATTGGAATTATATTATACAAGAAAAATAAAATAAAAGAGAGCAAGCATTAAACTAATTGTATAAGCAGAGATGTTTTCTTTGTTTTGTTTATTTGTTCCATTCATTGAGTCCGATTTGAGTGGAGAAAGTTTACGAAGTGACTTTCGTTCATGTTCTCTTATTTTTAAATTGAGCAGAGACAATAGGCAGGCTTCCTTTGTATAAAAAAAACAAACAGAAATCCAAAAGATTGCAGATGAATTTTGAAATTCTCAGTGAGAGCGACAGGAAGCCAGTTATTACCGCGAGACGAGTTTTGTTGAGCAGAGTTTTATGTCATTTTTGATGCCGATGAAAGTATGAGCATAAAGTATGTATAGTGAAGTAAAAATGGCCAGGTTCAAAGCCGAACGAGAATCCGCTACTGGTTACATAATTCCTAAATGTCAACAGTCCAATGAAATAGCGAAATATTTTTGAAACAAAACATAAAATCATAAAAAACAAACAATTATATGTTCACCAAATATGCATAACAGTGAATGTGTGTAGAATGTGAGAAAGACAGGAAACATTTTAGATGGAACAACACAACTGCATTGAAATCCATAAAACACGTTAAGTAATACAAAAAAAAAAATGGAACAAATCTTTTAAGACCCGTAGAAAATCCTAAACCAACTAGAAACAACAAACAACCCAAACTACTACCAGCGACAAATGGTCCTCCATCTTTTCATTCTCTAATCCACACAGACACTCATTAAATTCAGTCAAAACAAACAAAAAATACAAGCTAAAACATACACTAGTTGTATCAATTTTGAGGAAAACCCTGTACGAAACTAAACGACTCTCGTAGTAAAAGCAAAACAATTCAAAAATAAGTGAAATTCACATCATTGACATGTAAACGTTAACGAGGAAAACAAAACCATTGGAAATGAGCAAATGCAAAACAAAAAACAAACTGCAACAGATAATAGTACTACCTTAACTGAAAAAAAGTAACTTTAAAAAACAAAACAACAACTTAGTGGAGTAACGAAAGTAAAGATGAAAGCAAACAACCACACTGACACAGCTGGAAACTATATCATGAAATGAAAAACAAAACAAGAACATCGTAAACAAAATATTTAATTATAAAAAGGTAAACAAAATATAGTTCTTTCAAATAAAATAAAGTAAAAGTTGTTTTATTTGCGAAACATCCGAAATTCCTAAACAGCAAACAGTTTTCGTGAACTTTTCACACTTCCAAACTTGACGACCCCCTTGAGAAATTTCAAATAAAAAAAAAACTTTTGATGAAAACACATTTAAAGCAAGTTGTGTGGAACACTTGTGTCGTCGTCGTTTCATATATTTGTCATGTTCCGAGCTCTGTGTGGACAATTTATCAATTTTCTCCCTCCCTCTCTCGTCACCCAGTTGTGTGTGTGCGCGAGGGGGACGACAACACGCAATTCCCATAAAGTCCTCATCCACTGAAGGGTCCCCCGATGATGGAGTGGTGAATTTTTGGTTTGTCGTCGCAACTCTCTCGGTGGTGATTTTGAGACCGAGCGCAACTTGTCCAGAAAATGTCCATGACATATGTCAAAATTATTTTGTCAATGTCAAAAGTATCTTTTTGAAAAAAAAAATAAAAAAAATAATATTTACACTTTTTCGAAAGTCTAAAAATCAAATGCTGAACGATAATTCTTACAAATTTTAAACTATAAATCACTCAGGCCCAAAATCACCATATGCGACACGATGGCACAACGGCGACGATGAAGTCATCAAAAGCGATCAGAGCTGTGTTGGTTGTCAGCAATGGTGGGATTTTGGTCTGAGTTCATGAAAATGCGTGAAAATGTTAGTGTATGAGTGAAAATTGTAATACTTTTCAACTTGGAGGTCAACGACCAGAAAAATGTGAAGTCATTATTGCACACTTAAGAAAAAATAACAAAAAAGTTTGCTCTTGATTCAATTAAAAATTATCAAACAGTTGAGCATGCCATAGGATGGTTTCTTTTTATTATTTGCATGAAAAATATAGAAAAATATAAAATCAACTGGGACACGATAAATCAACAGAGGCTCGATAGAACAGTCTATAGAGTTATTAACGTATTGCGTGTACGTACACGAAAAAAAGTGAGGTTAAATTTTGTCCGGCCAGCAAAATCAAATGATGCGCTAGTGTGCGTAAGCGAAACGTCATAAAGCTCTATTAAAAACAAGATACTTTTTGTCATGAAAATCGTGCACCATAATTTTCAGAATTTTTAAAACTTTTAATCATTGTGCCCAGTAAATAAACTTCAGCGTCAGTCTATCCGACTTGCTTTAGTGACGTTTGGTAGTGGTACTTAAGAGCGAGTCTACGAACAAAGCATACCCATTAGGGAGTAATATCAAAATCGATATTCCAGAACAGCACTTTTTCAGTTCCTTTTGGGGTCCTAAACAACTCCCCAAAGTTTGAGACTGATTGGCTCAGTCCTCACTTTGCGCAAAGCAATTCAATTTTCCATATAAATTTGTATGGGGAAAATCATTTTTTTAGATTTTGGTATTTATCAAATCCACGTTTCATGCTATATCAAAACCGGACTCATATTCGGATGCTCTGGAATGTCCTATACAACTTTGCTGAAGAGAGTATGGTGCTAACTTGCTCCTGAAAGAAGATATAGCGTCCTCAAAACTCGTCTAAAACGTGATTTTCGGGCAAATAACATGTTTTAGACGAGTTTTGAACACGTTGTATCTTTTTTTAGGGGCAAGCTAGCACCATACTCTCTTCGGGAAAGTTGTAGAGGACATTCCAGAGCATCCGAATATGAGTCCGGTTTTGATATAGCATGAAACGTGGATTTGATAAATACCAAAATCCAAAAAAAATGGGTTTCCCCATACAAATTTATATGGAAAATTGAATCGCTTTGCGCAAAGTGAGGACTGAGCCAATCGGTCCCAAACTTTGGGGAGTTGTTTAGGACCCCAGAAGGAACTAAAAAAGTGCTGTGCTCACTAAATTTGGACAACTTTATTTTTTTCCATACAACCATATTACACCCTAGTACCCATCTCGCATCGACCTCACCAATGTGCCTGAAATTTTCAGGGGTTAATTGTACATAAAAACTAGCATCTGGCCAAAATATGAGCACTCTAGGTCAACGGGAAGTGGGACAAATCGGGACACAAAGTTTGAAGGTTCAAAAACGTCAAAAATCTTAAAAAGGCTATGACTTAGGCAAAATTCAATATTATTTCAAAATTCAAAGTGCATCTGAAAGGGCTTAAAAAATGAAACAAATGAAAGTTGAAAGTTAAAAAAAATTAAGAAGCTACTTTTTTCTGGTGTCATCTAGTATCCTTGGATACGAACTCGATTGTCAATAAATGTGAATCGAAGATTTTTTTTAACTTTCATTTTTTAAAGGGTTAAAATGGATGAAAATAAACATTTTTATGCATGTTTCCATTATGAAATTGTCTCAGGAACAGGACACGAATATGATAAAAAATTTACCACAGAATGGGATCTAAAATTTACAACCAAAAAAATCACTAAAAATAAAAGTGTCTATTTAATATGTTAAACTGCCTTGCCCAAAGCGTTCTCAGTCTCAGATGGTAGTCCCAGATGTCCCCTACAAGCTGCAGGTCGAACCGACTTGATATCTGGATGGAACATTTTTTTATTTGAGTTTGAAAATTATGCTATTTTTTCACTAAAATGCCAATGACTCCCTTTAGATTTAAGTTTTTGACCAGAAAGTTTTATTGAAAAAGTATTCCAGAACCTGTTCCAGAATGAATAAATCCATTGAAGTCTAAGAACAGAGCGGATTCGTTCATGGTTTCAAGCGCTTGATAGCTGTCAGTAGTTCCAATTATCGAATTGGGATTCGCTCATGAGAATGCAGTTCCATTCGAATTAACAAATCCGCTCTGTACTACTTTACGAAATCAGAGTTGACATGAATAATAATATCCAGTGTATATTATACACTCAAACCCCGATGGTTTGACACCAACTGTTGTCAAACGAACGGGGTCACTTTTTATTTTGACACCCCTTTTATAGAGTTATCTAAGGCCGAGCTTACGCACACTAGCACACCATTTGTTTTGCTGGGCGGTACAAAATTTAACCTCAATCTGTTTCGTGTACGTACACGCAACAAGGGGCTGGAAACTCTAATATTACTTAAGAATATTGAGTATACTAACGATATTCCAGTATACTTATTAGTATACTAACTGAAAAGCAATAAACTGTCAGTATATTAAGATACTCTCAGTATATTGGTAAGTATACTGGCGATATGTGAAGGAAATAATAAGTATACTAACATATATTTTGATATACTGGTTAACATAATAATTATAGCTCTAAGAGTTTCCAGCCCCTTGACACGCAATACATGCGCACGTAGATAACTCTATGGTCTATCTACAATCACTTTACTTAGAATAGTTAAGTTGCGTAGAACAGATAAATTGCTTAGAAATAGTACGTAACTTACTGTCGTCATCTACAATCAACTTAGCAAAGTTGCTATGCAGTTGTTTGTTTACCTTTGATATAGAAACGTCAACTTGCCGTAGGTTTTGAAATTTTCCAAACCATACGTCAAGTCACCAATTTGCTTACTTTATCATTGTGGAAGATCAGATTCCTTTGCATGGATTCACCCTCCCCTAAAACCACTAGGGGTTGTCCACAAGGAGGTGTACTGTCACCGTTGCTGTGGTCACTAGTTGTGGATGATCTTCTCAACAAATTAACAATAGAAGGCTTTGAAGTAATTGGCTTTGCTGATGAGGTGGTCATTTTGACTCGCGGAAAATTTGCCCACGTCTTGTCAGAAAGAATGCAATATGCTTTAAACCTCACGTCACAATGGTGTGCAAATCAAGGGCTCAGCATTAACCCTGCGAAAACTATTTTAGTTCCGTTTACGCGTAAGAGAAAATTCACCTTGAAAACACTATCGCTAAACGGCTCAAACCTAAAATATTCAACGACAGCAAAATATCTTGGAGTAATCCTTGACGAAAAATTGAACTGGAACTCTCACTTGGAGCAAGTTATAAATAAGGCAACGGCTGCTCTTTGGGTGAGCAGAAATACCTTTGGAAAGCAATGGGGCTAAAACCGAGAATGATTCATTGGATCTATACGGCAATAATAAGACCCAGAATAACATACGCTGCTCTTATATGGTGGCCAAAGACAAAACAATTGACAGCTCAAAATAAATTACAAAAACTACAGCATCTAATAAGTACATCTATTACAGGTGCATCGTGGAACACGCCAACAAAGGCCTTAAATGCAGCTCTTCACATTCTTCCCCTGCATCAATTCGTGCAAATGGAAGCTGCGAAGAGTGTTTTAAGGCTAAGAAGAACAAACAATATATCAGAATGCAACTCCGTCGAACATTTGCAAATTTTAGCTGAATTGAAAATAAACCAAGGAGTATTCGAGATTACAGACTGGATGGAGAGTAAGCTGGACCTAGACGTACCGTTCAAAGTAGTTGAAACAAATCGCCTTGAGTGGGAGTCAGGAGGGCCAACTATTCCTCCAGGATCGATCATATTTTACACCGATGGATCTAAAATGGGAAACAAAACGGGTGCTGGAATAACTGGTCCTGGACTGAATATTTCAATACCTATGGGACAATGGACAACAGTATTTTTAGCGGAAATATACGCTATCGTGGAATGTACAGCAATCTGTTTAAAACGAAATTACAGATTTGCAAAAATATGTATCTTCTCAGACAGTCAAGCTGCCTTGAATGCATTAAAATCGCCAACATGCCAGTCCAGGCTTGTTTGGGAATGTAGAACACTTTGAAACAATTAGCATCTAGAAACCGGGTACATCTGTACTGGGTCCCGGGTCACCGAGGAATAGATGGTAACGAAATAGCAGACTTTTTAGCAAGACGTGGTTCGGACGGGCATTTCATAGGCCCAGAACCATTCTGCGGAGTCTCGAAAAGCACACTTAATATGGAATTCACACAATTGGAGAAAAGTTGGTTCAGTTGAACTGGGTGAAAGCACACGATATGCGCCAGTCCAAAATGTTTATCATCCTCCAAACAAAAATTCGCTCAACTCATGAATATGAATAAAAATATCTCTCAGAATATACATCGGTCTCATAACAGGACACTGTCCTTCTAGATATCACTTGAAAAAATTGGGCTCAGTCCAATTGATATCTGTCGGATTTGTAACTGTGAGACTGAAACATCAAAACATTTAATTTGCGAATGCAGCGCTGTTTCTGCAAAAAGACGGATCTTCAATAAGGGCATAATAAGTCCAAATGAAGTCTGGCTAGAAAACCCGGCACAGTAGTTGATTTCATCCTAGAAATCTTGCCAAACTGGGGTACATCGCAGTGTCAGCCAATGACCGTAACCCTAAATGGTAACGTGTCATCCTGAAATTTGCGATAACAAAATGGGTATACCGCAATAGATCAACTTAATGGTCGCAGTGGTTCTAAACCCAACAAAAAAAAAAAAAAAAAAAAAAAAATGGATTCAAATTCCTACGCTAAGTACAATTTTCTAAGTAAAGTGATTGTAGATAGGCCATTACACGGAGTTCACACACACGACCAAACGTTTGTTTTGATAGTGAGCGTGAGCGCCGTGTAAAAAGTGACAGTTCGTCACTTTTTAGTTTGACTTTGACCAACCAACGGGGTACAGACTAAAAAGTGTCAAACGAAAAAGTGACCAACCACCGGGGGTTGAGTTGAATCTTAATACGTACCGTTTACCGTAACGAATTATGTTTTGATCTTTTTTTAACCATAACGAATGTTAGAATTGTTGTTCACATTTTTCACCGAATATTTCACTTGAACTTGATTACGCTTGTTAAATAACATTTCTTTGAAGAATCTGAATCACTTGCGTCATTCATGCGATTTAAATCATTCACGTTGCAACATGTGCTAAATACGTTTGCGCGCGCAATTCACCTCGGTGCTGCCATCTGGTGACATGTTCTAATGTCAGCGATTTAGTACTCCAATCGGCAACCAAGATGACGAAGGTGGTAACATGATATTGATTGAAATAAAATAAACAAGTTAGTTTTTGAGCATTTTTATCATGAGACATTAAAGAAACTTTATAATGAATTTAGGAAGTGTTTTTCCCGAAAGTTCAAGCTGAAATTTATAACATTTTTCACGAAACAACTCATTTTTGTATTTTGAAAATTTCCAATCTTGTTATCCGTAAACACCTTTCCCTCTTGGCTTTCTCACGTTGACAGCGCGCGCCGCCGCGCCGCCTTCAAACGCCAAGCAACTGTCAAACTCTCGCAAAAGTCAAAAAGTTTCTTCGCTCGTCGTCGGTCGCAAAAAGTCGCGTTTTATCGGGGTCTTTTTCTGCCAGGGGAAAAAATTGCAAACGAAAATCCTCCAAATCCGGCCGGCAAAACCGGGTACGTGGCGTGCGTTCGATTAGTGTTGCTTCCGCCGGAGATGCGTTCTTCGTGATTCCGGTTGCGGGTCGGGTAATTTTGCGGTAAATTTTCGTTGCGGCGATTCGGGTCGGCTTCTCGGGAGGCTGCTGCCGGAAGAACAACAAGAGGAACATATTTTTTTTGTGGAACGAGCAGCAAGAAGAAGAGCGGCGACACCAAGGTTTGATTCTGCAAATTGAGCTCATTTTTTTGTTTATCTTATCAGTATTTAATTTCATTGACATCTGAGGGTGGGGGAATTGCCTTCAGTTGCAGTAAATGAAGCGTTTAATTTACGCTTCGGTCGATGAAATTTGACGCTGACCACGCAAAGGGCACCCTTCCTCTAAGGGCTATTTTAATATTTCCCAAGAATATATATGATGCAATTGACCAACTCTTGCTTATCTCTTGTAGGAAATCGCCATCACGTAAACTACTTTGAAGTAAATCTGCAAGTTTAAACGCGATGGAAAAGCAGCCGGAGGAACCTGCGGTGACGGAGCCAGTGGAGGAAGCAAAATCGCCGGAAGAACCGGTGGTAGAGTCAAAGTCTTCGGAATCGGTCACCGAAACGGAGGTGCAGGAAAAGCCAAATGAAAAAGATTCCGCAAAAGAGGAGGAAAAGTCTGAGCAGAAAGAAGCGAGTGGTGATGGTAGTGAAAAGGTAGAAGAGGAAAAGCCGGACGAAGAGTTGGTTGAGCAACGGGATGAGCCGGATCGGAAGAAGGAAGAAGATCCCGAAGAAACGGTGGAAGAGTCTGAGGATGCCGTGGATACCGTTGGAGAGCCTGATGACATTGAGGTAAGAGAATTCAGAAATCAAAACTTATTTTATTTTTGCATGAAATGATAATTTTAAGTAAATTTTTGTTAAAACAGAAAAAAAATTCAATCAAAATTCACGTAAAAACCAAAAAGTTCCACAATTTTCCATGAAACTTTGCAGTTTCGTATGTTTGTTTTGCAGTTTTGCTAATTTCTTGTCTTACATTTGGATCGCTAAGCAAGTCCACGGTTCGACTTGCAAGTTCCCCCCAGGGCCCACCCCGTCCACCGCCACCGCCAGGTCGCGTTCTCGGTGGCTGAGGCCGCGGTGGTGGTCTTCTCGGTGCGGCCAACCCGATCGCAGCGATGCAGGCTAGCAAGAGAAATACCTGGAGTAAAATATTTTTGTATCAGTCAAAACATTATTACTTTCTTTGCTATATTTACTCACCAGGAAAAGTTTTGCCATTTAAAGAGATCTTGTGCAACTTGTCCTCTACAATGGTTGAACTTTGAATTGGCACTGATCGACGGTTGTAGCTTTTATAGTTCAAGCAGTTTATGTAAAATTAATAAAGATTTTACATTTTCTATGGTTACTCACTTTCGGTGGAAAAGTGATGATGGATAATATGCCTCACTCAGTGTGTAATTTCAACGTAATTCCTTCAAAACATTAGGTAATGCCAGTTCCTCAGAAAAACTTATTTCCTCAATAATGTATCAAAAAATCAAATCAAATTATTCGTTCTACAGCATTGCCTTGGCGTTCTCGATTGCGAGATTCCTACTCGAAACTAGGTTTGATTGTTGAAGCAATTGTTAACCTCTTTTTGCACCTCAGCATCCATCCACCCCGTGATTCGTACTGACGACCTTTGGATTGTTAGTCCAACTGCCTATCAGCGACTCCACCGAAGCAGGACCCAGGAAGACGACTCCTACACCTGGACTGAGCTAACGACCTAACCTCTAGGTTAGACCGTGGCCAACATTTACTTCCCCGTCTGACGGAAGACGTGGTCAGACAAATCTCGTCTCGAAAAATGCCACCGTCTGGGATCGAACCCAGGCTGACTGGGTGAGAGGCAATCACGCTTACCCCTACACCACGTAACCTTAGTGTTGGTACCAATTCGCCCTACGTACATTGTTATTAAACACTTTACTATTCGAACGATAATCGCACGATTTTGTATTTAGCCATCTGGTTGGTTCACATGGTTGTTTTTCAGTTTTACGTCGCACCAAAGTGACCTACAACCTAAGTCACTTCGAAATGTTACGTTCAAGAGTTCTGTTGGTGATTTTCGCCGTTCTGCCGACCCGTGGCGTGGTGTCCGCAGAACTTCCGGGAACGCTTGGGATACTGCTGTCGGATCTGGTCCGCTTGGGCAATGATCTCGTACTGCAGGACCGTGTTTCTCGGGTGGAGTTCTGGTTCTTCAAGGCAGCGGATATCACTTCAAATTTTGAGGCATTGCTTGACAACATGGTTGCAGCGGAACCTTTTAGTTTGTACCCTAAACTTTTGCTTGATGAATTTGGGGACTTTGAGGAAGAAAAGGCGGGAAAGTCGACGTTGGTCGTGGTATTTGTCGGTGGAAACCAGCAATGTGAATTTTCAACGTTTGCGAATCTGGATAAGATCGACACTCAGTCACGATTAGTGATTATTTTACCTTTCATTTCACAAGATCAAACTTATAATGTGATGAAATGCTTTGTGAGACATAATCTGTTTAACGTTCTTTACGTGGTCGTGTTTGGAGGTTCTAAAAATTACAGATTCTTTAACTACATTGTATATCGAGAGGTAATCTTGGAGTTGACCCAGTTCGAATCAATAGATCAAGCTTTTCCCCAGCAGACTGACCTAGCTGGTGTGCAGTTGGTTGCGTGCGCACATTCCACCGAGATGTGGACATATATCGACATAGAACTTGCAAATAGGGTGATCTATTGGATGAATGGAAGTCTTGACATCAAGGTCATAAGATGTCAACCAGGAATGACCGTTTCTGATTGCATAGATCAACGATTTAACCCACAAAAATGTTCGTTTAGTGTGGGTCGTTGGTTATCACTCAACCCGAAACATTGCGCCCCGGTGGTTCCGATGTACAGCTTGGTGGTTTTGGTTCCCAATGGAAGGGCACTGGCCGAGGCTGAACTACTGGTTTCTCCTTACTCGAAAACTTGCTGGATTGCTATTTTGTGCTTTATAGTTCTACAAACCCTGCTGATGCGCATTCTTTGGAGACAATCTATCATGGAAACACTACTCGTAACAGTATGCGAACTCAACGGTTCCAGTATCAATTACAAAACTGCTCTGGAAAAACTGATCACTCTGGGCACAATCATACTAACGTTCATAATATGTTCTGCCTACGAAGCAAAAATCACTTCTTACCTTTCAAATTGGCCCCATCTACCAAGCGTAAGAACTCTGCAAGAACTCCGAGAAGCAAATACGAGGGTGCTCATAGAAACCCACTCGGCGATATACCTGGACAAATATGCCGATCACCAGCTTCGAAACCTACTCGTACCAATGCACATTAAGGCCCTGGTTGAGGAAGCCAAGATCTCGAGCAACGTGGCCGTCGTCCTGGAACGCAACACCGCCGAGCTCTATCTACGAACGTCAAACTATTTTGACGGCGTTGCAAACCGGCCCCGCTTCGTGATGCTCGAAGAAAACGTGGACATCAATCTTGCGTTCTACAACTTTGGCTATCGAAATCCTATCCTAGCTCGGTTTATACAGCTCCAGAACAGAATCTACGAATCGGGTTTGGATCAGGGCTGGATGAACTTCATAGCGGCAATATTGGCCAACCAGAATCAGTTCGATTCGACGCCGAACATGATTGTGCTTAGCCAGCTGCAGTACCTTCAGACGAGCTTCTACTGCCTCTGGATTTGCAGCTTTGCAGTGTTTTTGCTGGAGCTGAGTTGCGCTCGGATCAAACGGTTTGTGTTGGGACATTGCCGACTGATTGGAGCAATGGCGCGAATGAGTGCATTCACATATCCGTCAAACAAGCAAGATTGAAGGAAACGAGCAGAAAATAAATCTGACTGAACTTGAAATAGAAGAAATTCTCGTATGTTTGGCAGGATAATCACTCGCTCCTAACTCCATCCAATTTGCTAATTTTCTCTATTTAAACAACTAATTTTGCAAAACTTTTAATAAAAACTTGCTTGCTCACTTCTTATTGAGCTATTTATCACTCGATTTCAGTTGAAAACGCTTTTAATTAGCTTTAATTGCATGTCAAAGTTGTGACCTGCCAACATTAGAGGCACGCTGGAATTAGATGCTGTTCCCCTACTTTAAGATTTTTTTTCAAGATTGCTCAAATTAGGCCGTTGCAAATAGGTTTTGAAGTTTATGTCCTTCGATTCTGACCAAAGTCGTAGAGGGGGAGGCGGGACGCAAAAAATGCTAAGTGTAAATATAGGTATTCGGTGCCCTCTCCCCGTGCCACATTATAAGGTGTTACGTCGATTCCGTCCGGGAGGCGGGGTTAAATTAAAAAATTGAACTTACTTGTCACGTAAAGTTATCGACTCAGAATCAAATTCAGAACAAATGTCTGGGCGTGTGTCTGGATGTGAGTCCGTGCACCGAAAAATATGCACTCGATTATCTCCGGACTGGCTGAACCGATTTGGACCGTTTTGGTATCATTCGATCCGTCTTAAGGTCCCAAAAAACCCTAGTTAAAATTATAAAGTTTTGTAAAGAACTTCAAAAGTTATGCTAGAAACCCGATTTAATCCCACCAGGGGTGAAATAGAGCCTTTCTTACTAAAGAATATAACTTCTTTCAATTCATAACATCGACTTTGTTTATTTATAACGTCAGCACAAAAGAAAGTGACATGATACAAAAAATCTTATGATGAAAGCAAGGTATTATTCATGATGTGTTTTCCAAAAGAAATTGAAAACGCAATTTTCACCAATAGAATATTTTGAATCGTACAAATTCTTAATCAAACAAGCGTTTATGACAAACGCGAGCATAGCAAGCTTCCCATGCACCAGTGACGACGCACACTGCGGTTTTGGTACGAGCCCAAAAACCGAACAAAGCAGGCGCAAAGCAAAACCGAACCGCGTGTGCCGCACAGTGCAGGGAAGCTTGCCATTCAGCATCTACGAAAGTGAGAGAGTCAGAGATAGCTATTATTACAACCGCACCACTACACACTCAATCGCAATACCTTAGGTAGATAATAGGGTGTTTCATCCAAACAAAAAAGTTCTCAGAATCGGGCAAACCGAGGTTCCCCTAGTAGAGGATACCCATAGGGACTCTCATGCCAAATACCAGCCCATTTGGTTGAGAATTGGCCTGTCCCCAGCGGTTCAAAGTTTACATGTAAATTACTATGGGATTTTTATGCTTTTCGTTCAATCGTTCCTACAGGTCCGGGGACAACATGGATTCACTCGGAATAAAGACAGGTGTGTAGGGGATGGTCCTATGAACAAATTCCAGAAGGAATTAGGGTTGTCCATTCTGTCCCCAAGGTGCGCATTGGATCGACGTCCGGTGTCTCCAGAATCAACGATTCACCCTTCAAATGTACGCATTGTTCTTAGTATGCTATGACGGCTGGAGAACACGTGGAGAAGCATCGATTGCATTATTATTACAAAATCATCATGTTACGTTATTTAGAATAGTTCAAATTGTTACAGGAACATCAATTATTATAATTTTATTACTTCAAAGAATGATTCTGAGCCAAAACTTGAGTGAATGCTCTGCCACGTGTTCACCGTCTGGCATGGGGCGTCGCAATTTTCACCTAGTCGTCATAGCATACTAAGGACAATGCGTACTTTTGAAGGGTGAATCGTCGATTCTGGAGACACCGGACGTCGATCCAATGCGCACCTTGGGGACAGAATGGACAACCCTAATTCCTTCTGGAATTTGTTCATTGGACCATCCCCTACACACCTGTTTTTATTCCGAGTGAATCCATGTTGTCCCCAGACCTGTAGGAACGATTGAACGAAAAGCATAAAAATCCCATAGTAATTTCCATGTAAACTTTGAACCGCTGGGGACAGGCCAATTCTCAACCAAATGGGCTGATATTTGACATGAGAGTCCCTATGGGTATCCTCTACCAGGGGAACCTCGGTTTGCCTGATTCTGAGAACTTTTTTGTTTGGATGAAACACCCTAGTAGATAATCATTGGCGTCGCGAGCATTGAAAACTTTGGAAACGATATAAACGATGAAAAACTTAGAAAGCTCCAATTGGAATCCAATGAAAATAAACTTACGAAATCAAGACAAAATGAAGCCTACTTAAAGGCGATTTTGGGAGCACACGGGAAACAAATTGTTTGTAGCCGGATGAATGTCCTATGCCACACAAGTTTTTGCATAAACATTGGACAGTTATGCAAAAACGGACAGGGCAAAAGAAACCGAAAAGTTACGATATCTTACATGTTGTAGGAAACATCGGTACACAGAAAAAAAAATCATGGTAATATTACATCTGGGAAGGGGTACATCTTTTATGTCAGAAAAAAGGTGTAATTTTACCTCTGGAAATGTGTAATTTTACCACTTTTCTGTTGTAATGGCACTTTTTCAGTCTAAATTGAGGTAAAATTACATCATAAAAGAGGTAATATTCAACCTTCCAAAATTAAAGCTTCCAAATTTACATTATTTTTTTCTGTGTAGACAAGCTACTACAAACGAGTATATCTCGAGCCACAACATATATGCGCCAGTATTCGACGCTCAACTTGACAACTTGTCGACTTGGCGACAAAGCGTTGAAAATCGATGCAGTGTGTTTTTTTTTGCGATTTTTTCGGTTAAAATTCATGCTGAATCGTCATATTTACGAAGATGAAAATGATGTCCAGCAGTCCAGCCATAAAGTAAAACCTATACCTTTCTTTAGTAAGAAATCGTTCTAAAAAATGGTCGGGATTGCCGATAGATGTCAAATTTGTTTCAGATGCTCACTTTCGGGTAAAATTAGAAACGAAAAATGTTGGCGAAGGTCACCAGGTGGGCTTTTACCTTTTTTAAGGATTTTTTTTTCTTATGGTAGGTTAATCAAACGGCTCTAGCAATTTTTGAGATAAATAAAAGATATGAAAATGAAAAAAAAATTGACCATATTTTCATTTGAAAACTGTGTATTTTCTGGAAAAGTCTGACCACATCCGAAAACAGATGGATATTTCGAAATTTGAGCGGCAACTCGCCCAGGTTCAACACACTAGCTTTCATCTGCATTCAGAAGAATCAAAATTGGATTCGGGGGAGCTGAGAATGACGCGACACAAAATTTGGCCAATTTTTACCACACACGAACATCACTCGATCTCCACGGAATTTATTTTCTCAAAATTCGAGGGTTGGAGATAGACGAGTTCTGTCAAGATGAATCGATAGAGCGTCGAAAATCGATGCAGTGTGATTTTTTAGCGATGTTTCCGATTAAAATTCATGCTGAATCGTCATATTTACGAACATGAAAATGATGTCCAGCAATAAAGTAAAACCTATACCTTTCTTTAGTAAGAAAGGCAAAAATACAAAAATCAAAAACTGACTGGTTTTTATGTACAAAAATAAAAATATTTTTATCTTTTTTAAAAATTAAGTTTTTGAAGATCGGCCTTCGTCATGCACACGGGACCGGTTTAACAAATCATCACCAAAATTTTGAGCCGATTTGGTAAAAGCAGCGTTTAGATATCGTGGCACCCGTTTTTTTTTTTAAACTGCTAACTTCAAATAGCTATATCTCGGCAATGATAAAACCAAATGTTTTCAAACTTCTTTTGATAATAGATAAAAACGCATACTTGAATGCTCTGAAAACCTGTGATCCAGTGCAGGCCGACGATGCAGAAAAGAGACAAAAATATATTCCTCACTCTCCCTCTGCTGTAAAGTGGCGTTTAATTCTCCGCTGCAGTCACACTACAGTGTTTGCCACAGAGAGAATGAGAAGCAGTCATTTTTTCGTCTCTTTATACGCTCTTCGCTCGCACGGCGTTGTACCCGAGGTGTGCACCCCGTGTTTACACCGCGTGTAAACATGAGTGTGCCGTGCGGGGAGAACTCGAACATGGTAGCCTGGTGTGTTTGAGGTTCATCTGCACTGAAAACTTGCGTTTCGGGAAGACTGCTGAAAACAGATTTAAAAAAGTTTAAATGACATTTTTGCCGATTTACATGTATGTAACCCCTTAAGTCTTTTCAAATATTTTTTTTTAAATGTTTCCTTTGAACCTTTTGTAAGTATAAATTACTATAAGTAATGATTTTCAGTTAAAGGAAACCTTCAAACCGTCCACTTTTACGACCCCCAGGTCTTTTGTGGTCTCTATTGCAAATTTCTGCTCGAACCTAGGAGTCCAAAGGCTTGAACGGGGAGAGCACCCAAACCTATTTTTTCTCCAAGGAACCTTCCACCACAGGGTTCGAACTGGCGACCTTTGGATTGCGGGTCCAACCGCCGCCAGCGATTCCACCGGAGCAGGCTTGGTGTGGTGTGTTGTTTGTACTTATAGCGTGAAGACGACTCCTACACTTGGAATGACTTACCGGCCTAGCAACATCCAAGGCCGAGACCGACGTTTTACTGGAAGGTTTGAGCAGATGGGAATCGAACCCATGATCGCCCGCTTACTAAGTGGACAGCGTAAACATTCGGCCACGCAATGCCACCAAACCACCACCAAACCAAACTTAACATAAAAATTCTGAAAAATTAGAATCCTCCAAAAATGACATTAGACAATTATGCGTAGAATGACAGTAAAATTTAACAAAGTCATCATAGTTAACACAGTTAAATAAATTTGTCAAAATGCGTTAATTTTGAAAAGTTGAATGTTTCTACTTTTATGGTGTAATTTTACCTCAATTAAGACTGAAAAAGTGACATTACCCCAGTAGGGCGGTAAAATTACATATGTTTTTTAAACATGTGTAATTTTACCGCCCTTCTGGTTGCAATGCATCCCACTAAACACACAAAAAATATTTCCGAATGTTACATCATTTATGATGTAACACTTTTGCACGTCATTAAACATTTAAATTTAAATGCAATTTGATGTAAATTTGCATCAAATTATACTAAAAAACATGATTTTACGCGTGATTCAACCGTTTATGTCGAATCTCACGTTTACATCAACTGAGTTAACATGTAATTTATTTTTTCCGTGTCAAGTAAATTCACATATTTTTTTCTGTGTAGCTTTTTTTTCTCAGTCATAAGCTACTCAAATGTAACAATGCAATGTAACAATACAATGTAACAATACAATGTAACAATACAATGTAACAATACTACTATGTAACAATACTGCTCTCAACTAGAATGAAATGCCGTTTTGATAAAACTAATTGAAAATCGAACTAAAAGCCTTATTTTGTGCATTCGAAATGTTTATGAGAACAATGCATCTCACGATAACGTACACTTTAAAAAAAATCATAGTAATATTACATCTGGGAAGGGGTACATAATATATTATGTCAGGAAAAATGAGTAATTTTACCTCAGAAATTGTGTAACGTTACCACTTTTCTGGCTTAATGCCACTTTTTCAGTCTAAATTGAGGTAAAATTACAACACTAAAGAGGTAATATTTAACGTTGCAAAATTAAACCTTACAAATTTACACTATTTTTACTGTGTATAATCTCTGTGGAAACGCTCTCAATGGTGTTTGTATCACGCTGCCGCTGTTTGCATGAATGTCCCATTTGTTTTTGGTAACTTTTATGTTATGATGCAGTCTGGTTTTAAAGCAAGCAAACTACACAGTAAAAAAATGTGTAAATTTGAACGGTGTTATTTTGGAAGGATGAATATGATGTAATGTTACCTGAACCGGCTCCGTGACTTAATGGTTACGGCTTCTGCCTCATAAGCAGAAGGTTCAGGGATCAAATCCCAGCTGGTAACTTTGAAATTTGGAATCAGGAATTTGAACTGTGAATATGAACAAAAACGAAAATGAATCAGGTGGGATTCGAACTCACACCTCTGGATTGGTGGACTGGGACGCTAAGCAGTTTGCCATCAAAAGGTTTACACTCTAGCAGTGAATTGATCCGTAGTGTTGAAACATGTTATCTTCTTATATTAACCCTTAAAGACCCGGGACGTTTTATGTTTAGTAAAATCGATGTAACTCGGTCAGTTTTCAACCGATTTGAGTGCTTCAAGTTGCAAAATCAAAGGGATTAGTTGCGCCATCAAATGGGTTGGGGCCCATCCCTCCTGACCCCTCCCCCCTTTCAGGGGAAGCAAAATAAGCTGTCGCTAAAATCAATAATCGAGAAAAATCGTTGGTAAACATTAAAAAACTGTTAAATTATGACCCTTTTTTACTCTTTAGCCATTTTAGAGTCACTCCAATCAACTTCCGGTCATATAGAACCGATACCGGATGTTCCGGATACCGGTTCTGTTGATACTGGAACATGTCCATTTTTTGTCATAAACAATATTATTATGGTTGGTATTTACTGCGAAATGCAATCACAATGTTTTATTATGCCAGAAATCTGAAACCGCATCCAGTATGGCCACACCGGATGTTCCGGATACCGGCTCCAATGCGGCCATTTTTCAAAATCACTCAAGATGGTCATGCGACACCTCAAACATCATGGAATCAGCTAGGTATTTACTTTGCAATTGATTTCAAGTGTCTTTGACAAAATTATTTCCAAATATGGCCACACCGGATGTTCCGGATATCAGTTCCAATGCGGCCATTTCTCAAAATCACTCAAGATGGTCATGCGACACCTCAAACATCATGGAATCAGCTAGATATTTACTTTGCAATTTATTTCAAGTGTCTTTGACGAAATTATTTCCAAATATGACCACACCGGATGTTTCGGATACCGATTCCAATGCGGCCATTTCTCAAAATCACTCAAGATGGTCATGCGACACTTCAAACATCATGGAATCAGCTAGGTATTTACTTTGCAATTTATTTCAAGTGTCTTTGACAAAATTATTTCCAAATATGGCCACACCGGACGTTCCGGATACCGATTCCAATGCGGCCATTTCTCAAAATCACTCAAGATGGTCATGCGACACTTCAAACATCATGGAATCAGCTAGGTATTTACTTTGCAATTGATTTCAAGTGTCTTTGACAAAATTATTTCCAAATATGGCCACACCGGACGTTCCGGATACCGATTCCAATGCGGCCATTTCTCAAAATCACTCAAGATGGTCATGCGACACCTCAAACATCATGGAATCAGCTAGGTATTTATTTTGAAATTTATTTCATGTGTCTTTGACAAAATTATTTCCAAATATGACCACACCGGATGTTCCGGATATACGCTGATCCCTGATTTGCCTGACGGGATTGGAAGTCTAAATATAGATCGAGTTTCCTTCAGATGCTTGCTTCTATGTTTAGGCGGGGCCGAACAAAGCCCAGCGACCTCGGAATAGGGACGTGGCGTTACATCGTGCTGCCATCTGGTTTTTTTTAAGTGCAAGAGTTGAAAAGTGCTGAGTCATCGTCTAAAAATAGACGGCGTCCTATCTCGCCCAGCAAAATGAAGTCGATAAAGTAGTCAGTTTCGATGAGAAAAAGTGGAAAACGTGGTCTAAAAATAGCGACGCCATCCCCCTATTGGACCGCAAGGAGCTCTGTCATTCTGAAACGGGTCGTTGGAAGCAGCGCGAGGGCTATCACCACCTAAAACCCGGGACTGAGATAAGTTGTATCAGAATTCGGCATATACAAAGCCTGATACAAACTATACTTTCCCATAATATCGCTACCGGTTAGCGGGTATTGGATTGGACCACACACACATGAATATGATGTAATTTTACCTCGATTTAGACTGAAAAAGTTGCATTACATCAGAAAAGTGGTAAAATAATACAGTTTTTCTGGCATAAATGATGTACCCCTTCCCCTATGTAATGTTACTATGATTTTACGTTTTCTGTATTTAAATTTCAAAGTCAAAGCGCCAGGTTCTGTCGCAACCAGTCAAGCTCATATTTTAGATTTGGGCTCAGTACACTTAGGAGATCATGCCCTGCTATGTCCGCAAAAATGACCCATTTTGTTACATCCTATTGTCTTTAGTTTTCTTCTATCATAACTTTATAGAAACATAACAATTTTCAATACCAAGCAGTAGGCTGGACCGCAGCATCGGGACAAAATTCATTCAGCCAAAGCCAAGAAAATCAAGTGCATATTTTTGATCAGCATCCCCACACACGCAAAGCGTTTGCTTAAAACTTGTTTCTGAGTCGACAAGTATACATTCGGGTGTTCCAAATCTGGGCTTTCTCGGGGCTACCCCTTGAATTCATAGATTGACCCATCACTAGGCTAAATTCCAAATTTGAGCTCGTTCTGACCACGGGAACCCCTCCCTCTAATCGATTGAAGTTTGTATGAGAAAAATCGTCAGAATGTATGGAGAAGCTTTTATGCTGAAAAGTTTATTAGCTGCCCTTTCGAGCCGTCTGCGCAAAAATGGTCCTTCTCGGAAGCAAATAACTTTTCAGCAAAAATCATAAAAATATGATGTCTTGGGTCTTGGTTAAAAAGTACACATTTCGAATGATTTTATAGCCAAAAACAAAAAAAAGTTCCTCAAAAACTCTGTAAAACCCCACTTTTTACAAAATCCTAACACGTAACCTTAAGGCTCGTACCAATTCGCCTTGCGTTGCTCTAAGTTTGCTGTTTATGCGCATGGGACATTTATGCAAACAGGGGCAATGCACTGATATTGAACACTTTACTATTCGAACGGTAATCGCATATAATTCACCATCAGGTTGGTTCACAAGGTTGTTTTTCAGCTTTACGCCGCACCCAAGTGACCTCCACGTAAGTCACTTCGAAATGTTACGTTCAAGCGTTCTGTTGGTGATTTTCGCCGTTCTGCCGACCCGTGGCGTGGTGTCCGAAGAACTTCCGGGAACGCTTGGGATACTGCTGTCGGATCTGGTCCGCTTGAGCAATGATCTCGTACTGCAGGACCGTGTTTCTCGGGTGGAGTTCTGGTTCTTCAAGGCAGCGGATATCATTTTAAATTTTGAGGCATTGCTTGACAACATGGTTGCAGCGGAACCTTTTAGTTTGTACCCTGAACTTTTGCTTGATGAATTTGGGGATTTTGAGGAAGAAAAGGCGGGAAAGTCGACGTTGGTCGTGGTATTTGTCGGTGCAAACCAGCAATGTGAATCTTCAACGTTTGCGAAACTGGATAAGATCGACACTCAGTCACGATTAGTGGTTATTTTACCATTTATTTCACAAGATCAAACTTATAATGTGATGAAATGCTTTGTGAGACATAATCTGTTTAACGTTCTTTACGTGGTCGTGTCCGAAGAGTCTAAAAATTACAGATTCTTTAACTACATCGTATATCGAGAGGTAATCTTGGAGTTGGCCAAGTACGAATCAATAGATCAAGCTTTTCCCCAGCAGACTGACCTCGCTGGTGTGCAGTTGGTTGCGTGCGCACATTCCACCGAGATGTGGACCTATATCGACATAGAACTTGCAAATAGGGTGATCTATTGGATGAATGGAAGTCTTGACATCAAGGTCATCAGATGTCAACCAGGAATGACCGTTTCTGATTGCATAGATCAACGATTTAACCCACAAAAATGCTCGTTTAGTGTGGGTCGTTGGTTATCCCTCAACCCGAAACATTGCGCCCCGGTGGTTCCGATGTACAGCTTGGTGGTTTTGGTTCCCAATGGAAGGGCACTGGCCGAGGCTGAACTACTGGTTTCTCCTTACTCGAAAACTTGCTGGATTGCTATTTTGTGCTTTATAGTTCTACAAACCCTGCTGATGCGCATTCTTTGGAGACAATCTATCATGGAAACATTACTCGTAACAGTATGCGAACTCAACGGTTCCAATCTCAATCACAAAACTGCTCTGGACAAACTGATCACTCTGGGCACAATCATACTAACGTTCATAATATGTTCTGCATTCGAAGCAAAACTCACTTCTTACCTTGCAAACTGGCCTTATCTACCAAGCGTAAAAACTCTGCAAGAACTCCGAGAAGCAAATACGAGGGTGCTCATAGAAACCCACTCGGCGATATACCTGGACAAATATGCCGATCACCAGCTTCGAAACCTACTCGTACCAATGCACATTAATGCCCTGATGGCGGAAGCCAAAACCTCGAGCCACGTGGCCGTCGTCCTGGAACGCAACACCGCCGAGCTCTACCTACGAACGTCAAACTATTTTGACGGCGTCGCAAACCGGCCCCGCTTCGTGATGCTCGAAGAAAACGTGGACATCAATCTTGCGTTCTACAACTTTGGCTATCGAAATCCTATCCTAGCTCGGTTTATACAGCTCCAGAACAGGATCTACGAATCGGGTATGGATCAGGGCTGGATGAATTCCATAGCGGCAATATTGGCCAACCAGAATCAGTTCGATTCGACGCCGAACATGATTGTGCTTAGCCAGCTGCAGTACCTTCAGTCGAGCTTCTACTGCCTTTGGATTTGTAGCTTTGCAGTATTTTTGCTGGAGCTGAGTTGCGCTCGGATCAAACGGTTTGTGTTGGGACATTGCCAACGTCGACTGATTGAAGCAATGGCGCGAATGAGGGCATTCTCCTATCCGTCAAACAAGCAAGACTGAAGAAAACGAGCAGAAAATCAATCTTACTGAACTTGGAATACTTTAAGATTTTTTTTTATCAAGATTGCTTAAATTCGTCCCTTTCACTCGCGAACACAACTCGCACGCGACGCAAACCGAATCTGCTCTGAAGAGTTCCTAACGTAACTCTGATTCAAAATCGTCGGCGATCGGCTGTGTTTTGATCAATACCTTCATCGATGTTTTTTCGCAATTTTAATGTTTTAACACTCCAGAGGACAAGGATAGGCAATATAGACGAGAAGTAAATATTGATGCTCTACTTTTTAAGGGGATAAGGGAAACTCTCCACGGTATCTTCAAGTAGTCTCGGTAAGTTCCGTAATCTTCAATGTGACATAACTTTTGAAGGAATTTTCTGAACAATATGGTGTCTTCGGCAAAGTTGTAGGTTTTGATGAGGACTGTTCAGAAAAAATATAGTACACGGATTTTTTTTTTACGATTTTTAAATTAATTTTTTCGCACAAAAACTTAATTTTCCAAAATCCGTATTTTTGATTTTTAAGATTTTTGATTTTTTTATAGGGGACCAAAATTTGCAACTTTTTAACCAATCGGCATTTTTTTCCGTTTACCTTTTTTCTGAACAGCTTTCCCCAAAACACCAATTTGATCAGAAAATTCAGTCAAAAAACAACATTTTGTACAAAATAAGTGGTGACACATGGAATCTTATCAAACTGAATTTACCATTTAAAATATAACAATTATAAAACAGTTTAATACTGACTTCTAGACAAATCAATATTGATTCTATGATTTTCCACTATGAATCAAAATTAAGAGTACTTGAAAGTTTATGTTTTTTTTTCAGAAAATTTTTAATTCTTTGATTTTTTTAAATTGATCCAGTCAGAGGCGTCGCGTCCACCTGTTCAACCTGTTCATAGGACAGGTGATCATTTTGATTTCTTTCTGAAGAAAGAATTAAAATATGTTCATCAAAATAATTGAACGAACGCGCCAACTCTTTTTGGAATCATGAAACAGCCAAGCGCATTCGTATCATAGAGCGTCAATGAAAATTCTCCCAAGCAGCCGCCACCCTGTTCGGATTTCTCCATGCACGAGTTCCCATACAATGCATCCAAAAATACACAGAAAGACCCCCCTATTTGTATACGCTGGACGGTATGAATGTGGTAGTTCAGGGTGTGCATGAAAGTTTTTAGACAGTCGACATAAAAGCGCGCGAGCCGAGACACGAGCAGGGAGAGAGCAGTATCTGGAGTTTTCTCTCTCTCTTTGAACTTTGCTCTCTCCCTGCTCGTGTCTCGGGTCGCGCGCTTTTCATACCGTCCAGCGTGTACAAATAGGGGGGTCTTTCTGTGTATTTTTGGATGCATTGTATGGGAACTCGTGCATGGAGAAATCCGAACAGGGTGGCGGCTGCTTGGGAGAATTTTCAGTGCGCGTTAGATTTTCATTGAGGGCTCTATGGATACGAATGCGCTTGGCGGTTCCATGATTCCAAGACGATTTGGCGTGTTCGCTCAAATATTTTTGTAAAACATTTTTTAATGTTATAAATAGTAGAACGGCATGTTGCTTTCAAAAAGCGTTTTTAACTGAAATAAAGTAATGAATAGCTCAGTTAAAAGTGAGTTTTGATCGTTTAAATTTGTTTGGAAAAATTTTATAACGTGATGTTTTTTATTTTATTTTTTGTAGATTTATGTTGAGATATGAGATGCAGTAAAATAACAAAAAATCACAGATTTTTTATACTTAACTATGGCAATTGTTTTTTATTTGTGGATATCAATTATATAATTCTATATGCTTTAGCAGCCCATTTTGAAAATCAATGCAAAAATAAACGCAATAAATAATTGCACAACTTTTTGTCAAATGAAAAAAAATAAAATAAAAAAAAATCATCGATATTAATTTTTTCCCTCAAGTTTTTTAGGGAAATTTTAAAGAGAAACGCAAAATACAATTTTTATGGCCTAATTGTTTTGGTCAGGAAACTAGAGCACGTGATTTCAGGATTAGAATGGCCAACATCCGGAATGTTTGCTTAGTGAGAATTGAGAATAATGAATAATTTTTGCTCTAATCTAATCCAATGGCACATAAAAGAAGTCATTCTAAAGAAAACTCCAGGGAAAAAACTTGTGGTTGGTTTACGCCACAAGTTTTGATTCAGTTTTTTTTATTTAAAAAAACAAGCTAATTATAGAAGACTACAACGTAAAAAGCATTTCAATTTTACACTTCACAGAATAAAATAATGTAAATTTGGAAGCTGTAATTTTTGAAGGTTGAATATTACCTCTTTAATGATGTAATTTTACCTCAATTTAGACTGAAAAAGTGACATTAAACCAGAAAAGTGGTAAAATTACACATTTCCAGAGGTAAAATTACACCTTTTTTCTGACATAAAAAATGTACCCTTTCCCAGATGTAATATTACCATGATTTATTTTTCTGTGTTCTTGAAGAATGGTAATTGCTGTAATTTGAAAAATCTTGTGATCAATAATTCTCACAACAATATTGCTAACATCATCTAATTTCTCTTTATTATGTATAAAAGATATTTTTTAAATATGATTGAGCTAAATAACTTGAAGATTACTGAAAAGATTGTTTGAACAGGTAAACATTTTGGCCACGCGTCTAGTTTTTTTCAATGGTTAGTAATGACTTTTTTACAATAAGTTTCATATTAGAAATAGTCCTTTTGATCAGTAGTGCGGTGCCTGTGTGGACGCGCAGTCCTGTTTTTTCGTGTTATTTTCCGTCTCTTTTGTGTCGCTGTTCGGGTGAGTGCATAATTGGCAAAGGGAACGCGTGGTCGTAAAAAATATTCGGAGTGAAAAGTGATTTTTTTTTGTGTATGCCTTTTGTGCATTTTAGTCGTGAATTGTGTGCTGCGAGGAGAAGATTACCCTCTGAAAATGCAGCGTCATCAGTGCATAATTGGCAAAGGGAGCACGTGTTCGTAAAAAAATATTCAGAGTGAAAAGTGATGTTTTGTGATTTTCAAAGTCCTTCCTATATCATCGTTGATCGGAAGGCACGGCGTCGGGTGGACTGTGTTTAAATTTTTCGAATAAGGTTTTATTTTTTTGCGGTGAAAAATCTATTTCTATATAATGATCGAAAGACGCATTGACAATTATGATCGTCGAGTTAATAGTGGAGCAAAATAACTGTGTGTGAGTGATTTTGTGTGTTAACCAGAAAGACCTTCCCATAGCATCGTTGCTCGGAAGGCTCGCCGACGGGTCTGTTATGAAAGTCCTCCCCATAGCGTCGTAGCTCGGGAGGCATCGGAAAGCCAATACCTTATCCTACTAACCAAAAAAAATAATAATCACGTGATGCTTGAAGGAGATGCTGTGGATTCAACGGCCTCAAGCGGTATCAACAAGTATATAGCGAAAAACTATGTGCTCGATGAGTCTGCAACTTCAACTATCGGACTAACATTCCTCCCTTTCGTTGAACTGCAGGCTTCTTGGGAGGGCGCCGGTATTGACTAATAAAGTAGGGATCTTCAGAGGTTAAACAGTGAACGGATGGTTGGCTCCCACTGATCATTTTTGATTCATTGTTTAACTTCAGCTGATCCGTCAATAACGGAGTAGCAGCTCATTGGCAGTCAACCATGCTCATGCTCATGCTCATGCTCATAAGTTTCATATTAGAAATAGTCCTTTTGATAAATAAGCCAATTATTTGCACTTCTGGAAAAGTCGAGATATCGAAAATGGGATTTGAGTGGTCAACCTGCCATTGACACAAAATGGCTTCTTTGGTTATAGGAAAGGCCCTTACAATGTTTTAGCCAAATAAAAAAATACAAAAAATAAAAATGCCCGAAATCGATAAATTTCGTGAGAATTGCTAACAATTAAAAAATACAGCATAAAAAATATCAAAATCAGCAGCTAAAATTTACTTCCGTTTTTTTTCCCCCACAGCTCCCGGATCACTTCGGTGGCGACTCGTCGACGCGCTCGTCCCGCCGCGGCTCGGTCCGCTCCGATGGGGCGGCCTCCTCGTCGGACGAGCAAATGCCCCGGCTGCGCGTCACCGAGTCGGAAACGGTCGAAATCGAGAGCTCGCCGGAAAAGTCACCCAAAACGGTCAGCAAAGCCCCGCGGCCGGGACCCTCCAAGGTGATCGAAACGGTCGATTTGGACGATGACGAGGAGGAGTACGACGAGGATCGGTCGTTCGAGGAGGACGACGAGGACGATTACTATGACGATCCGGAGTCGGACGATCAGGACGTGAACCGGGTGATTCAGGACGCGGTGGACGAGATTGACGCGATGGACAGCCGGGGGTCGGGCGAGGAGGACAAGATGGACGTCAGCTCGGACGATGACGGGGAGGATTACAGTGATTACGATGACGATGACCGTCGGAGGAGCGTTGTGGAGTCGCGGAAGGGCAGTGACAAACGGAAGAGGGGAGGTAGTGATTACTCCGAGGGGGAGATTTACGACGCGGATGACGGTGATGAGTACGACCAGGTGGGGGAAGTGGACGAACCGGGACGGAGCTACCGGCCGTCCAAGTCGCGGGGAGTGTCGCTGGGACAAATCAGTGTGGACGACGACAGTGAGGAAGAAAAGGAAAAGGTCAGTCCGAAGAAGAAGGCTGGTGGCAAGGTGAAGTACAAATCGTACCGCCAGAAGCTCGTCGCCGGGATTCGCAAGCGGACCCTTAAAATGTAAGTACCTTTGAAATTCTTCTATTGTGTGAACAGTTTACCTTCGCCCTGGAAAAGGGCAACGTTACCATTCTACTGCATTCCTAAAAAAAAAACGGTGACCTTTCGTCACCATGTCAGCAGGGAAGGTCGCTCCTCAATGACAAACCAAAAGAAGCGCGCGCGACCCTGGAGGAGATTTTTTTCGGGGTGAGTGAGCGAATGAATTCAAAAATTCGTTCAACCTTGAGGTGGTTGTTGGTTGGTTTGCTGCGTTGCTTGTTGGATGCTTTTAAATTGTGCTTTTGCACTCGTGGTTGGTTGTACGTTTGATGCATTGGAGCCGGGAGGTGAAGTTCTCCCGGTTGAGAGAAGTGTCGGGGGGTTATGGGGGGAAGGGGCAGATGGGGATCATTTGTCGGTCTCTAAACTGAAACTGACCTTTTCAAATTTGTGCTGTAAAACACAAGAGGGCTTTTGTTAATTTGATTTGGTTAAGCGCGGTGGATTTTCTTGAAATAATTCGAACTGTCAAAAATCCACCAAATCATCTACCGGTGGATATTTTTCTACCACAGATTTTTGTGCGATCAATGTGGTAGATGCTTTGGTGGATTTTTGACAGTTCGAATTATTTCAAGAAAATCCACCGCGGTTAACCAAATCAAACTAACAAAAGTCCTAAGGTCAGTACAATGAACGGTTGGTAAACACAACATAGTGACTTTTGAGGACAAATATTTAACCTAAGCCTTACACAAAATTGAATATTAGTGCCAAGTATATTCCAAATCAGTAACGTTAGAACGTTAAAGTTTGTTAAAAAAAATATCTTTTCATACACAGAAAAAAATATGTGAATTTACTCGACACGGAAAAAATGAATCACATGTAAACTCAGTTGATGTATACTGCTATATTCGACGTAAACGGTTAAATCACTCTTAAAATCATGTTTTTACGTATATTTTTTTGAAAATTTACATAAAATTGCATTCAAATTTAAATATTTAATGACGTGCAAAAGTGTTACATCATAAATGATATAACATTTGGAAATATTTAATATTTAAATAACTAAAAAAAATGCAGGATCATTTCGGATCGCTTTGTTTTCTTCGGAAAAATTGAGTGAAAAATTTCACGTTGGAGTCCACACATGACCAAAATTTTACAAAAGTATCATGAAACACTTAGCCCGTAAAATAAAAAAAAGCAAGTGCATGTTTACACTACCCAGAAAAAATGTGAGGTGATTTTAAACTCGGTTGATGTAAACTTGAGATTCGATGAAATCGTCTTAATCGTACGTTAAATATTTTTTAAACATGCTATTTGATGGAAATTTACACCTTTTTGCACTTAAGCAGTTTACTACAAAATCGGTATTTTTTTTAATTTTGTATTTTTTTTTTTGAATCAATTTTTCTTTTTTATGATCAAGAATAACATTTCAAAAGGGCCAAACATTCAAAATTACGCCCTTTTAAAATGTTAGTCCAGATTTGAAAATTGTTTTCGAAAACATCGGAAAAATTTCCGATTTCACATATGTTTTAACATTGTTTAAATTATTTTTAACATTGTAAATCCGACCATTGCTGAGATATCGTCATAAGAAAATGGTGGGTTGTTTGGGTGAGACTTAGAAAACATTAATTTAGCTGTTTTTAAATCTTTGCATGGCAATATCTCAGCTACTAAGAGTCGTATGAACAAAGTTCAAAAAAGCAAAATATAAAGAATTTTCTCAGCTTTTCAAATATTTCAAAGGTGGGCAAACATGGGCACTAATTTTCAAAAATGAATAACTGCGACTATTTTCAAAAAAGTTACCTAAAAATGTCTTTAACTTGAAAACGGTGTACTTTATTAAAATGTCTTTACTTACTTTTTGATTGCAAATTCGATTTTACATCGAGAAATGATGTTGAAATTTTTGCGACCAATATACTGCCGTTCTACGCATAATTGTCCCATGTTTAAAAAAGTGCAACTGCGAAAAACGCGGTTGAAATTTGTCGACCGATTTCTGTGTTTCTACGCATAATTGCCCCGTGGGTTCCTATTCGCCCTATGTGTCCCTTATCGCCCCATTTATCAGTTTATCACCCTTATTTGTGATTCTCTTGCTATACAACAGGTAATAAAGACTTAAAGCCAGGGATCAGACACACATGCAGTTTCCTGAAGTCCCCGCCAGAGGCACTGTCAATATTGTTTACGTTTGGTTTTTGAAAAGGTCGTATGAAATAAATACATAAATTTTGTTCACAAAGTATTTTTTTGCCAGTTTTTTTCTGTCTTTTGCATATATTTGCGAGATAATAACAATTATTACGTAAAATTTTCCACATTTTACGTTTGTTAGATTAATTAAACAAATTTCTACTTGACGATTTAAGTAATACAACCAAACACACTAAACTTAACTTAAATACTTAATAGTTTCAGTTTCCTTTAAATAAAATTAAATAAGTTTGATTCTTCCTGGCTGTTGGTTTAAAATGAATTGAATTCATTTAAACAAAAAAAAAATACCGTGTATATTTTTTTCTGTGCAGTCCTTTTCCATACCTACAACTTTGCCTAAGACGCGAAATCGATCAAAAAATTCTTTCAGAAGCTACAGATTTTTGATTTTTTTTTACTTTATTTTGATGCAAATTGGCTTCTTTGGGCTTACGAAAGGCACCGAAAAGGTTTCAGCCGGATTAAAAAATACAATTTGTATTTTGATTCTGCGTAGGAACGCACAACAACAAAAAAAAAGGTCAAGAATTTTTTTCTAAATTATTTCCGTTATTTTCCTTCCTTGCAAAATATCAATCAAATTTCGAAAAAAAAACTCTATCGTTTTATGCCTTCTTCCGATCTGTAGTCGCAAAATTATAAATTTGCAAAACGTTGTAAAATGTTTTATGAAAAACCCGCTTCGATTTTCGAGAAACTTTGCTCAAGGGGTAATTTTGGTCCTTGATCATGAATCCGGGATCCATTTTTCGATAGTCCTTTGATGAGTCAAAAGGACTTTTGTGTAAAAATGGACGCCCGATTTTTTTGGCGGCGTGCTCAAAGTTCCGTAAAAACGAATTTTTCATTTAAAAAAGTGAAAAAATAGCTATTAAATTGTTGCCATTTCCCGTTGCTCCACTGTCAAAAAACGTGAGACATGTCATTTTATGGGAAAATTCATGTAATTTTCGAATGACCCAGAGTAGTAAATTTTTTTATATAGAACTACATTTTTCATTT
Organism: Culex quinquefasciatus; assembly: GCF_015732765.1. NCBI lineage: Eukaryota > Metazoa > Arthropoda > Insecta > Diptera > Culicidae > Culex > Culex quinquefasciatus. Next base: position 49,422,894 of record NC_051862.1, on the reverse strand, counting down.
TAGATTCAATATTTTTTGTAATTTTGCATGGTTACTTTTAAAAATGTAACAATGTTCTACAAAGTTGTAGAGCAGACTGAAACAAAAAAGGGGTTTTTGCGATTGTTCTAAAAAACATGTTTTTCATGTTATTTACAACTTTGCCGATATACTGCTCTGCCGTTCTACGCATAATTGTACCATGTTCAAAAAAGTACAACTGAGAAACACGCATAATTGTCCCTTGGGTCCCTATTCACCCCATAAGTCCTTAATCATCCCAGTTAGCAGTTTATCAGCCTCATGTTGTCCTCTTGTTATACAATAGGTAAACATGATTTGGTAATTGGCCTCAAAAAGTGTGCTAAATTTCCTTTTTTATTTGAAACATAAAGGATGAATCTTCGTTAGTTTTTTTCAAAATAAGTTTAAGTATCAAATTATTGGTGTTTACATCGTTTATTCGAATGGTTCTAATAGACCCTAAACTATTTTTTTTCGCTCCTGAAAATCCTTAAAATACTTCTATAAAACTCGTTGGAAATATCTAATACGAATAACAAAAAAATGCAGTTCTAAACATTTCTGATGAGTAAAACAAAGAGTAGTGTTCCAAAAGGATATCGTTCAAATTGTTCTAAAGAGTCGAGATTTCCAGGTAACTCTACCGTTTACAAGTAACGATTAATCGATTCCAAAGGTCACTCCCAAGATCCATTGCTACGCGATCGATCCCACTTCCAAGGAGATCCATAAATCTTTCAACCCATTAACTGCTACTGCTTGGTACGCACTATTCCCAAGTCTCGATATTTCCCGTGTGTACTAAACCAACGTGAGCTACACTCGCTAACTCACTCGCGCACTCACATTTTCTGGCATTGAAAGATCGATTGAAGCTAATTGTTCACCAACTCGGCTCAAAACTAACCATGCTGCACCATGCGCGGCCGAGACTGGAGGAGAGAACTTCCAAGCTAGAAACAAACCTTGACACACTTTTCTCACCCTTTTGCGCGATCGCCCTGCGCTGCGGCGTTGGAGTGTACCTACTGCTCTGTGTACCTCTATAACCATCGCAGTCGTGGCCTAGTGAATATGACTAGCATTAGAAGTTTTCGCGCGCGCGTCAAAGATCACGTCCAATCGCGGCCACGCGAGATGCAAATAACACGGCCGGCATCTTCAAGACCTTCGGCGGCGGAATTGAACGTGAAAATGCCATGTAGTTGCCTGCCTGCCACCATGGAAATTGTTCCGAACTGCAGGACGGTTTTAACGTTTGCCAGGGAACACAATCTCTTGTGGCGAGGACGGGGCTGGTCCTTGGAGTTTTGTTTGTGTAGGCTTTGGTCAGGGTTAGAAGACTGCTGCTGGTACCAGAAAGGAGTTGTTGTGAGTTAGACTTCGGTGATTGGAAATTTAATTGGGTTTGGGTTTAAATTTTGTATGCAGACATTTGGAAAAATGCAAAGAAATCTATTTATAAATATTACCACATTACCAACATCCCACCACAGTACTTAGCCGATATGTATAGGTGAAGGTGGGTCTAGACTTCTATAAATCTTGATGATGATATGTTCCGCAAGTCGCACATAATTGCACCCCCTTGCATGTCGGCATTACAGCGTGTAACCCAGTAGAGGTGGGCGGCATTGGCATTGGATTGGGCCGAACCGAACCGATTGTTCCCTTTCAGTTTCCGACATCCATTCCAAAGTGTGCAGTGCAGCCAACTAACCAACAGTGGCGCTAGATATTTCCGCTCGCTCTCTCGCCTCGGGTCCTTGATTTCAATAAAGTCAATTGAAGGACACCGACCGAGCCGCGGGTACTAAATGTTAGATTTAACATAGCTGTGCCGATTTGCAGTCCGCCAGTTGCAGGCCGGCTCAGCTTGTTTGCAGTTGACCGCCGCGCTAAAGTACACTCTTGAGGTTCAATTAAAGTTACCTTCGAGGGTGGTTAAAAGGCAATCGGCGTTGTGTGGGATTTGAAGGTTGAAATCGTTGGGTTGAGGATTTATTAGTTGGGTCAAGCGGTTCTATGTTCTGACGGCGAGGGGACTTGTTATTGTTCCGACGTGCAAGAACTTTTAAAGTGCACCAGCCGCCACAGATTGACCCGTTGACAGAGTTATTACATTACATGGCTCAACCACACCGTAATCATCCTTGGAGATCACTTCCCGCACAATGAGTTACGGTCGGGGTGTATCGGTAGCACCCAGCTGCTGCAGCTGCTTCACTTAAAACGATCTTGCCCAGTTGCACTTTGAGATGCACCGTGGATTACACTGCACCATCATCATCATCATCAATAGCAGCAACTACGGTAGCATGACTTGTGCATTAGATCGGAATAATAAAAAAAAGTCAGGGCAGTTTAATAACCAACAATGCAAGTGCTCTTCAATGAAACAGCTTAGAGCTTGGATTTATTCTAGCAAGAAACCTTTTGTACACTGATCCGTTGTAGAGTAACGTTGAGTTGGTTGGACGTGAATCTGAGTTGGTTGAAGATCAGGTGATATTTTCCAAGCAGCCAATTGCTTCATTAGAGCAATTCTCTACGAAATCGGTCTTTTTTCTAAAACTTTAATTTTTGTATTTTTTAATCCGACTGCAAGTTTTTTGGTGCCTTCGGTATGCCCAAAGAAGCCATTTTGCATCATTAGTTTGTCCATATAATTTTCCATACAAAATTTGGCAGCTGGCCATACAAAAATGATGTATGAAAATTCAAAAATCTGTATCTTTTGAAGGAATTTTTTGATCGATTTGGTGTCTTGGGCAAAGTTGTAGGTATGAATACGGACTACACTGCAAAAAAAAATGATACACGGTAAAATTTTTTTGGTGATTTTTATTTAACTTTTTGTCACAACAACTTGATTTGCAAAACAAAAACACTATTTTTATTTTTTTATATGTTTTTGAGGACATCAAATGCCAATTTTTCAGAAATGTCCAGGTTGTGCAAAAAATCTTTGAGTGAGTTATGATTTTTTGAATCAATACTTTTTTTTTCAAAAAATCGAAAAATTGGTCGCAAAAATTTTTTGACTTTATTTTTCGATGTAAAATTAAATTTGCAATCAAAAAGTACTCCAGTAAAATTTTGATAAAGTGCACCGTTTTAAAGTTAAATCCATTTTTAGGTGACTTTTTTGAAAATAGTCGCAGTTTTTCATTTTTTAAAATTAGTGCAAGGGTGAAACATTCAATAAAACGCCCTTTAAAAAAGTTAATCTTGGTTTAAAAATTTTGAAAATATTTTTTTCGAAAAGATCAAAAATTTCACGAATGTTTCATATTTTAATATTGAAAATCGGACCATTAGTTGCTGAGATATCGACAATGGAAAATGGTGGGTTGTTTGGGTGAGACTTAGAAAACATCAATTTTCCTGTTTTTAAACACTTGCATGGCAATATCTCAGCAACTAAAGGTCGTATGAACAAAGTTCAAAAAAGCAAAATATAAAGAATTTTCTCAGCTTTTCAAAAATATTTTTTTCAAAAGTGGGCAAACATGTGCACTTATTTTAAAAAATGAAAAAATGCGACTATTTTCATAAAAGTCACCTTAAAATAAATTTAACTTGAAAACGGTGCACTTTATCAAAATTTCACTGAAGTACTTTTTGATTGCAAGTTTGATTTTACATCGAAAAATGAAGTCGAAAAATTTGTGCGACCAATTTTTCGATATTTTGAACAAAACAGTATTGATTCAAAAATTCATAACTCTCTCAAAGATTTTTTGCACAACCTGAAAATTTCTGAAAAGTTGGCAAAATTAAAAATTGTGTTTTTTGCAAATCAAGTTTTAGTGACAAAAAGTTAAATAAAAAATCACCAATTTTTTTTTACCGTGTATCATTTTTTTCCAGTGTAGTCCGTATCCATACCTACAACTTTGCCGAAGACACCAAATCGATCAAAAAATTCCTTCAAAAGATACAGATTGTTGAATTTTCATACATCATTTTTGTATGACCAGCTGCCAAATTTTTATGGAAAATTATATGGACAAACTAATGATGCAAAATGGCTTTTTTGGGCATACCGAAGGCAGGATTAAAAAATACAAAAAAATCGAATGAACGAAATCTGGGAGAACTGCTCATTAGATATCGTAAACCGGGGTGACTTTGATAGGATTCTAATTAATTTTGGATTATTTTGGATTACTTTGTTTTACATCAAATGGACCATCACTTAGGTTGGTAATATAGTTTTAAAGAAAGAAAAAAAAAAAAACAATGTTTATATCTCGTTTTTAAAACATCCTAAGAGCCAAACCCCTCAAGTGGAGAAATACGATGAACAAGTTTTTGACCATTATTTTAATTCAAAGTCATAGAGAAGTGCAGTGCTTCGGTGGACGCGCAGTCCTGTTTTTTCGTGATAATTTTCGTCTCTTTTGTATCGCTCTTTGTGTGCATGGGGTGACTGGTTTGATGTGATTAGGTTTTATTTATTTTTTTATGTTGTTTTCTTTCTCTTCATTTCCGCAGTCTGATTTGCGATGCCTTTCCGTCGGTTCGCAGTGTTTTTTCGCGTTCGTCGTCGGTGTGTTTTTCTTTTTCGGCGTGCGTGTATGTGTTAAGGTGCGGCTGGCTCTGGTTGTCATCGATGACAATTGAGCCAGTCTGATTTGCGATGCCCTTCCGTCGGGTCGGTTTTTTTTTGCGTTCGTCGTCGGTGTGCAACAACAACAAAACCTTATCATACAATTTCAGCTCGATAAACATCGTAACTCGTCGTTCGCTTCGTTAATCAGTACTCTACTAAACATCGATCATGTAAAACTCATAAAAACAGCTCAATCAAAAAGTACACTGTTAAATTTGACCATTATTTTAATTCAAAGTCATAGAGAAGTGCAGTGCTTCGGTGGACGCGCAGTCCTGTTTTTTCGTGATAATTTTCGTCTCTTTTGTATCGCTCTTTGTGTGCATGGGGTGACTGGTTTGATGTGATTAGGTTTTATTTATTTTTTATGTTGTTTCTCTTCATTTCCGCAGTCTGATTTGCGATGCCTTTCCGTCGGTTCGCAGTGTTTTTCGCGTTCGTCGTCGGTGTTTTTCGGTTTTTTCGCGTGCGTGTATGTGTTAAGGTGCGGCTGGCTCTGGTTGTCATCGATGACAATTGAGCCAGTCTGATTTGCGATGCCCTTCCGTCGGGTCGGAAGTTTTTTTTTTTTTGCGTTCGTCGTCGGTGTGCAACAACAAAACCTTATCATACAATTTCAGCTCGATAAACATCGTAACTCGTCGTTCGCTTCGTTAATCAGTACTCTACTAAACATCGATCATGTAAAACTCATAAAAACAGCTCAATCAAAAAGTACACTGTTAAATTCTTCATCATTTAATTACAAATAATTTTGGTTCTATCTTTCCACAGCCGGCTGTCTAAGATTAAACCATTTCAATTAAAAGTTAACAGCCGATAAACGGGAAATGTCTCATCCGCAACATCCGATTGCTTGCCTTGAGAATGAAACAAAATACCTTTCAACAAACACTATGATTTTGGGTCGCATCATCATCTTCTATGATGAATCCTGACCAAACACCCTATCCTACTAACAAGTTTTCAGGTTCCTGGCGCTCGTGGGGTGTAAGCACAGAGTAAATCAGCTGCCCTAGTAGCAACCTGCGCTAACTAACATTCCCGTCCCTTAAAATCGAGATCTACAAACTGACATGGCGGGCGCCGTTGGTGGCCAATGACTGTTACCTATTCGCAACTGATCTAGCTTTAGCAATCATGGTGTTTTATCTTTTCAGCGCATTCATACATGCTTTTGATAAGGGAAACACCACTAGATCGTCGAAGCATATAATCAGTAGTGCTGAAAGGATATTACGGTTCTGTTCAGCAACGGAGGGGCAACCATGGGTGATCTCTCATGCTCATGCTCATGCTCATTATTTTAATTCAAAGTCATATTTTTAGTCAAAATCATTGCTTTGACCATAACCTAAAAAAAGTGATTAAAACACATTTAAATCAAACATTTTTATTTTAAACATCGCTTCAACACCCCCACGCAAAGAGAGCAGACTTCGTTTTGCTGGCTGGCAAATTGAAAAATAGGGGAAATATACCCTTTCCAATCAAACACCTATCTTCGTCATATGGAGAGTTTAATGCTCGATAAAAGCTCCAAAAATACTATTTAGGCTATAAACTTACCTGCAACAGCACCGCCTCAAGTAATCACGCAAATTTATGCCATTTACTGGCCAAAAGGATCAATTTTAATGCACACATATTTTATTTTGCGAGACCATTTCTAGTCACACGAGAACACACGCGAGAAACCCTCAAACGCTTAATGAATATCGCCAAAATCAACTTTTCACTTTCGCTTATATTTTCACGGCGCTTTCGATACAAAACTGCCCCCAATTTTCGGCAACATGTTCTTTTGCACATTAGTTGGTCACTCACTTGAAAAATAATCCTGAAACAGGTAAATAATTAGCAAGCGCCATAAAAAACAAACGTGCCAAGTCTTTTGACGTTTCAATTTTGACTACCCATTCCAATCGAAGGCTGAAGAAAAACGAACGAGAAGCTAAAAGACCCAAAAGAGCGGTGGAAGTGAAAAAAAAATCTAAGCTGAAAATAGGAAGATGGGCCACCCAATGCATTAGTTTGATTGGAATACATTTTGGAAATATTTTTTTCAAATGCTTGTTAAAGGAATAGAAAACTTTTAGTAAAAATGAAAATAAACGGAAATGTTCACAAAAAGTTGCTCTACTCGTTGGTGTGCTTGGTTTTAGTAAATTTCAAGGAACACTCCAGATTATCCAGCATCATTTAAACACAACCGCTTATTAGGCTTAAAATGGGTTTATTTCTCTTATTCTTCGCGAAATCTTTTTCGTAAAAACTCATGTGCGCATAATAATTAAGCAATTATTGTTGAACTTACGTCCTTTTCTTATGAGCGTAAGTACATTTTCAAAATTATCAGTACTTACGACCTTGCATCACCAAGGACGTATGTGACTTCTCCGTATGAAAAGCACATTCAACCTTTTATATGTGGGCGATATTTTTGTTTATGGAAATTCTGCTCGAGTAGATCGTTAGTAGTGCGTTAGACTAGTGCAAACGTTACGACCTTTTGAAAACTAACCCGAGATATTTAGTTAACTGAATGTATAAGCTTTTAAACAGAATTCATATAATTTTTTATGTAAAATTCTTAAAAAGTCGTATTTTTTTCCTGTAAGCTAAAACAAATTTTGTTTATAAAATAATCGATTTAAATTACATTTTCAACAGACGAATCAAAAGTTTTCCCATTTTATATAGAATTTGTTCAACTAAACATGGGTAGAAATTTGATTATTTTTTTAAATTATGTTTCAAAAACACATAACATTTATTATTTACTAACTTTTTTTTTACCTTATCCTAGTGTAAAATTGTCCAAAGAATCAGAAAATGCATTCCGTTTTTCGATTCAAAATCATGTTCATTGAGAAAATCATGACATTTCGAGAAGTTTGAATTAATGCCTTTGATCAAAATTTTCCTAATTTTAGTTAATTAACTTAAAAGACTTTTCAAAATTTTATGAAAAGTTCTTCCTGAGGTAGCGTGAACCGGGGTGACTTTAAGAGGATTTCAATTTGTTTTTGGAATATTTTCCAACAATCAATGTTTATGTTTAGTTAACTAAGTTTGTTTGTTTTTTAACAAAATACATATAAATTTTAGGTAAAATTGTTATAAAGTCGGGATTTTGCCTGAAATTTGTTAAAATTTGTTTTGTTTGTAAAATTATCGATTAACATTGCATTTTAAACTGAATTCGAAGCACGAAGCACAATTTTTCACATTTTTCATGAAATGTGTACAATTGGAATTGCATATGAATTTGGAGATTTTTGTCAATTGTGTTTCAAAAACTAACTTAATCCACCTATGTGGTTGGAACCTTCCTCACAACAGTGGCTGTACACAAGTTTCATCTATTTTTTAGATCCGGCTTCCAAAAAGTACATCAATATCACTTAAGTGGCCATATCTCGAGACAGGGTTGCCAGATCTTCAATGTTTTGGGCTCGTTGGAAATGTCTTTTGATAACCTAACCAACCATGGGTTGGATGATGGATCCGGACAAAGTATACATACAATTAAGTGAGATCCGGCTTCAAAAAAGTACATCAATATCACTTAAGTAGCCATATCTCGAGACAGGGTTGCCAGATCTTCAATGTTTTAGACTCGTTGGAAAGGTCTTTTGATAATCTAACCATTGATGGGTCAGATGATGGACCCGGACATAGTTTACATACATTTAAGTGAGATCCGGCTTCAAAAAAGTATATCAATATCACTTAAGTGGCCATATCTCGAGACAGGGTTGCCAGATCTTCAATTTTTTGCACTCGTTGGAAAGGTCTTTAGATAACCTAACAACAATGGGTCGGATGGTGGATCCGGACATAGTATACATACATTTAAGTGAGATCCGGCTTCAAAAAAGCACATCAATATCACTTAAGTGGCCATAACTCGAGACAGGGTTGCCAGATCTTCAATGTTTTGGACTCGTTGGAAAGGTCTTTTGATAACCTAACCAACAATGGGTCGGATGGTGGATCCGGACATAGTTTATATACATTTAAGTGAGATCCGGCTTCAAAAAAGTACATCAATATCACTTAAGGGACCATTTCTCGAGACAGGGTTGCCAGATCTTCAATGTTTTAGACTCGTTGGAAAGGTCTTTCGATAATCTAACCATTGATGGATCAGATGATGGACCCGGACATAGTTTACATACATTTAAGTGAGATCCGGCTTCAAAAAAGTATATCAATATCACTTAAGTGGCCATATCTCGAGACAGGGTTGCCGGATCTTCAATGTTTTGGACACGTCGGAAAGGTCTTTTGATAACCTAACCAACGATGGGTTGGATGATGGACCCGGACATAGTTTACATACAGTTATGTGAGATTCAAATATATGTGAAAACACATTTTTATACATAACTTTTGAACTACTTATCGAAACTTCAATCTGTATAAAACTCGATCTATGGGACCTTAAACCAAGTCGAATGCAACAAGTTCGGGTCAAATCGGTTCAGCCAGTGCCGAGAAACATGAGCTAGTTTGTTAGTCACATACATACATACACACACACATACACACAGACATTTGTTCAGTTTTCGACTCTGAGTCGATATGTATACATGAAGGTGGGTCTACGACGTTTTCATACGAAGTTCATTTTTAGAGCAGGATTATAGCCTTACCTCAGTGAGGAAGGCAAAACACATATTATTTATTATTCGCAAACTTATTTAATCTTCTCCTAGTTTAAAATTGTCCAAAGAATCCTAAAATGCATTTCCGATTCAAAATCATGTTCATTGAGAAAATCATGACACTTTGAGAAGTTTAAAATAATGACTTTCATCAATATTTTCTTAACTTTAGTGAACTAACTTTTTAAACTTTTCAAAATTTTATGAAAAGTTCTTCTTGAGGTACTTTGAACACTTCTCTACTGAGGTCAGTACGATTCAATACCATTGCGTACGTATTTTAATTGTACTCTTCATTTTGCGGCAAAATCGCAAACCTATCAAAGTCACCCCGTTTTACGGTACTTGTTTTTAAATTGCGAAGACAAAAATTGGAGTTTTAAACTAAAATACAATGTTGAACATTTTAAGAAATTGTGTGATACTTTTACTCTAAGAAGATAAAAAAGAGTATCATGTTATACATTTTTAGAAAAATATTCCTATGATATAAAAAATCTGGCAGTGATACCAAAAGACTTGACCGCTAAAATGAAGTGCAATTTGAAAGCTGGATATTAATGAAAATTGCTGAAACATTTTTTGAAAAAAACAAGTATCAAAAGAGGCTTTGATACCAAAACATTAACCTTCAATATCTAACAAACCTCGCACTTGCCTACCCCATCAAACACAAGCCGGGTGCACCGTCCCTGATCTTTCATTATATTCTACCGTGTCATCGTATAATCAGCCAGTATCACTGCACTGCAAAGGTTTATCCACACAGCCTTGGATAGCCAGTTCAAGCCGAGTCGAGAACCACAAGGCAACACCGGCCCGCGAAACTGCGGCCAGTAACGAAAAGTCATTGAGAGGCACACCGACACACACACACGCGTGTCACCTCGCGGGCCACGTCAAGGTCACTCGTTTGTCAAACGGCACGTTATGGATACCGGGCTGGTTGGAGAACCTGTCGTCGTTGAAGTCGTTGCTGTTGGAGATGCAGTCGACGTCCCAAAGTGCACCTTGTTGCATGTGCAAAGACAGATCGATGAGCTCTGGTGATGGTGTGGTGGGGCGGTGTGGTGCAAAGGTTTGTCATTTAGGTTGACTCCCTCCCTCCTGGGGGTATAGGAAGAATGTGTTGTAGTTATGGCACATCATAGGGAGGCCACGTGACATCAAGGCAACAGGTAGCAAGCGGGTTAGGTCGTGCAAGACGCCGAGGGATAGGAAGATATGGTATTTTCTTAGAATGTTATCTTTTTTTAATCAATTTCAAGAAAACCTAGGAACGGAAGAAACCCTGATTTGAATTTACTCTTGAATTCTTACTGTAAGGAATTTAATTCCTGCCCATAATTATAACATGAGGAGCAATTCCAGCTCAAATCAGGATTTTTTCTGGTACTTTTGTACCCGGCCCTCTCCGATTTCAATGAAGCTTTGTAGACATGTTATCCTAGGCCTATATAAGTCATTTTTGTGTATATGGAGCCAATAGTACTCGAGAATAACATTTGAGAAGGGCGTAAGGTATTTAAATATTTTAGTATTTTGCAATTTAAAAATTACTGTATCTCGAAGCCGTTGCATCGTATCAAAAGTGGTCAAAGACAAACTTGTAGGAAATTGGACGGGCTTTCTGAAAAAATACACTGAAACAAAAATACACGCCACTTTTATGTCATTTTTCAATTTTTAAGTTTAAAAGTTAAATTTGAAGGTGATGTCACTTTTTTTTTCGCTCAAAATTTTTGAGGAAATACCCTAAGATGTTACCAAAAGACTGACGAAAAATGCAGGATGGTATGTCTCTCCTAAAAAAATAAAAAAATCATTTACTAAAACTGTTTTTTTGAAAAGTGGTCTAAACGTCAAAATTTTTAAAAACCGGTAGTGGGAATCGATTCCCCAGATAATTTTTAAAAACCGGTAGTGGGAATAGATTCTCCAGACAATTTTACATAAAAGTCTCCATATTGGCCATTGTCCTATGTCCAATCCTTGGGATGATACAACGGTTTAAAAAATAAAAATGTTGAAAAAACGGGATTTTTGGTGGTTTTTGGCATTTTCTATATGACAGACTTGGTTTTTCAGGCTCGTAAATATTTTTACCGGAAAGCTCGTCCAATTTCCCATAAGTTTGCCTTTCACAGCTTTTTGATTTATATCGTTTTTATATTTACGTAATCAAATTTACTATCCTGGTTTCTACCACACTGAAAAAAATATTATATTTTCAGTTATAAGCAATGTTATTAAGCTTATATCTATAAGCCCTTACATCCAATTGAAATGCTGTCAAAGGCAAACTTATGGAAAATTGGACGAGCTTTCCGTTAAAAATATTTACGAGACTGAAAAACCAAGTCTGTCATATAGAAATTGTCAAAAACCACCAAAAATCCCGTTTTTTCAACATTTTTATTTGTAAAACCGCTGTATCTTCCCAAGGATTGGACATAGGACAATGGTCAATACGGAGACTTTTATGTAAAATTGTCTGGAGAATCGATTCCCACTACCGGTTTTTAAAAATTTTGACGTTTAGACCACTTTTCAAAAAAACAGTTTTAGTAAATGATTTTTGTATTTTTTAGGAGAGACTTACCATCCTGCATTTTTCGTCAGTCTTTTAGTAACATTTTAGGCTATTTCCTCAAAAATTTTGAACGAAAAAAAACGTGACATCACTTTCAAATTTAAGTTCTAGACTTAAAAATCAAAAAATCTCATAGATGTGGCGTGTATTTTTGTTTCAGTGTATTTTTTTCAGAAAGCCCGTCCAATTTCCTACAAGTTTGTCTTTGACCACTTTTTGATACGACGCAACGGCTTCGAGATACAGTAATTTTTAAATTACAGAATACAAAAATATTTAAATACCTTACGCCCTTCTCAAACGTTATTCTCGAGTACTATTTGCTCCATATGCACAAAAATGGCTTATATAGGCCTAGGATAACATGTCTACAAAGGTTCATTGAAATCGGAGAGGGTCGGGTACAAAAGTATCAGAAAAATTCCTGATTTGAGCTGGAATTGCTCTGAGATGTTTTGTTGACGAACCAAAAAATTAGCTGTTTTGTACAAATTTCTATAACCTGGGTAATTCTCTACCAACTCACACGAAATCGGGAAAAGTTGCCCCGACCCCTCTTCGATTTGCGTGAAACTTTGTACTATGGGGTAACTTTTGTCCCTGATCACGAATCCGAGGTCCGTTTTTTGATATCTCGTGACGGAGGGGCGGTGACCTTCCATTTTGAACATGCGAAAAGAGTTTTTCAATAATTTGCAGCCTGAAACGGTGATGAGATAGAAATTTGGTGTCAAAGGAACTTTTATGTAAAATTAGACGCCCGATTTGATGGCGTACTCAGAATTCAAAAAAAAACGTATTTTGCATCGAAAAAAACACTAAAAAAGTTTTAAAAATTCTCCCATTTTCCGTTACTCGACTGTAAAAAATTTTGGAACATGTTATTTCATGGGAAATTTAATGTACTTTTCGAATCTACATTGACCCAGAAGGGTAATTTTTTCACTTAGAACAAAAATTTTCATTATTAAATTTCGTGTTTTTTCTAACTTTGGAGGGTTATTTTTTAGAGTATAACAATGTTCTACAAAGTTGTAGAGCAGACAATTACAAAAAATTGATATATAGACATAAGGGGTTTGCTTATAAACATCACGAGTTATCGCGGTTTTACGAAAAAAAAAGTTTTGAAAAAGTTACTTTTTGCGTTTCTTTTTGTTTCGTCGTCCGTGTCTGTCGCGGGTGACCATGAACGGCCATGATTGATGACGAACAACTTTTTCAAAACTTTTTTTCGTAAAATCGCGATAACTGGTGATGTTTATTAGCAAACCTCTTATGTCTATGAATCATTTTTTTGTAATTGACTGCTTTACAACTTTGTAAAACATTGTTACACTCTAAAAAATAACCCTGCAAAGTTAGAAAAAACACGAAATTTTAAAATGAAAATTTTTGTTCTAAATGAAAAAATGACCCAATGTAGATTCGAAATGTACATTAAATTTCCCATAAAATGACATGCTCCAAAAATTTTTACAGTCGAGTAACGGAAAATGGGAGAATTTTTAAAACTTTTATAGTGTTTTTTCCCATGAAAAATACGTTTTTTCGGATTCTGCGCCATCAAATCGAATCTAATTTTACATAAAAGTCCCTTTGACGCAAATTCTATCTCATCTGTTTCAGGCTGCAAATTATTGAAAACACATCTTTTCGCATGTTCAAAATGAAAGTCGTACCGCCCCTCAATGCGATATCAAAAACGACCTCAGATTCGCGTCAGGCAAAGATACCCCTTAGGACAGGGTTTCACGCAAATCGAAGAGGGGTCGGGGCAACTGCTGTGTGAGTTGGCGGAGAATTACCCTTTTCAATGTTAAACAATGAAACTTGTGTGAATTTTATTCGGCTCTTAAAAAATAATAAAAAATAGAATAATCTAAAACGCTTATTTTTTGAAATTTTTAAATGTTGATGAATTCAAATCTAAGACTAGAAATCATTTTTATTATTGAAAATCGAATTAATAGTTTCTAAGATATCGTGAGTAGAAAAATGAATGTTGCTCAGATGACATTGAGAATAAATCATTTTTCGCCAAATTAAAACTTTAAGCGGCTGTATCTCAGAAGCCGCCAGCGGTGAAACTAATAAAATTGTTGATAATTTTCCCAGCTTTTATTTTTTTTTTTATTGAAGTGGCTCTTTTTCTTTATAACATAATTTTGAGGTTGCAACAAACTGAATATTTTCCGGAAAAAATACCTTCAAATGCATTTTACTTGAAAACGATGTTCTTTATCTAAAATTGCCATGTACTTTTCTTTTCTAAGCTCTAAAGTGTTTGGAAATTGTCGATCAATGGTGTTGAAGCTTCAACATCAGTTTGACAACTGATTTTGACGGTTGAGTTCTTTTTAATTCGAATACGTTCGAATTAGCGAGTATTCGAATTAGCGGACTTTCGAAGTAGCGAAATTCGAATTAACGAATCCGCCCTGAACATGATCTTTTGCCAGTTTCAACAAAATTGATATGCTACTAATGTCCGGATATCGAATCATGACGATATCTTAAAACTACTTTACTTACTAAACCAATAACTTAACCTTCGAAAAGAAACATGACTGTGACAAATCGTTGCCACAACGAACGTCATATTTCTTACAGGGCGACGACTTTTCCGCGCCTGTTGCGCCGTTCAGTTGCAACTTAAAATATAAATACTCTCCCGCGGTGTTCTGTACCCCGTAACGGTGGTGGTGCAATATTTGTTTTCTTATGCACATCTTGTTGCAGTTTGCAATATTTTAACCCTACACGCGGTGAATTCTCCCAGTGATGGTGGCCACCGACTCTCTGACACTAAAATGACGGCGGAGTGCCAGCCAAAGTGACGTTTTGTCGCTATGGCCAAGTAATAACAATGTGGATATGCCCGTTTTATGCCAGAGTCGATGATCACGTAATCGGTTCTTGAAAAGCGAGTCATAAATTCTAACCCTAATGGCCACGAGCTCTGTTGTTGAACCGCGCTCGTGGTGGTGGCGGTCGTAAACTAGCGATTCCAATTTAAAGTCAAGGTTAAGGTGCGGGACTAGCTCTCGTGGGTTTTGCTAGGGTTGCAACAGTCTCGGGAACAAAGTTACGGCTATGGAAGAAACTCTAATCAACAGCCAGCAAACACAAGCATCGCGCGAGAGATAACTAATCACGAAATGAGAAAGAGAGTCTGCGAGGGCAATGACATCTACCGGACGGATTCCCAAACAAGAGCAGAGTGCGCGCAAAAAGGTTCGATGATCTTTTCGTGTTTCCGTTCCGCCAACGTGTCCCCTCTTTTGTACTAAATGTTTTTTTTTCTTATTCGGAGTAGCTTGTGCTCCTCCCTCTCTGTCTCCGCGGTGCTCTGTGTATTTGTGACTATCGCGTCTAGCGCGTCACTTTTTGGCGGTTTTTGGCGGGATTCCACTATTCTGTAGCAGCTCCACTATAATTCGCTCAGCGCCGGCAGAGTTTGCTACTGTGTTGAATGTAACCGAGAGCTCGCAAGCGATCCCTTCTTCCGTTTCGTCGTCGTCGTTTTGTTGATGAAGTCGATGACCGAATTGTCATCAAACTCATAAACTGCTCGTCGTTTTGTAAAAAAAAAAATGTACTTTTCCATCCAAAAATGTGTAAATTTACCACTGTTTTGTGGTATTGCCAACGCAAATGGTCTTAAAATTACAGTAAAAAATATATTAAAAAATGTGGAAATGTGGAAATATTTTGAAACAGAAAAAAAGTGTAATATTACCTCGAAAATTTGTAAATTTACATCTTCTCCACTTAAATTATGTTAAAAATACATCGAATAAGAGGTATTATTTTTTCATGAAATTTCCAATCTTTCAAAATTTAAACCATTTTTACTGTATATCATAAATAAGTTTGAATTTCTTTTTGAACTTTCATTTTGGCAAAATTATTAAATTATTATTAGGGACAAAATATCAAAAATCCCGGAATTCGAGAATTCCCGGTTTAGAGAAAATCCTGGGATTTTTGTTCCGGGAATTCCCGGGATGGACGCACTAATTAAACATTTCTGGAAAATGGTTCATTCTGGCGAATGGTTTATTCTTGGGTGAGGGTCATTCTGGGAATCAGAATTTCAGTGAATTAGATAAAACCTAAAAAAATATCAAACTTCTAAAAATGTGGGTATTTGGAGTTAAACTTATTGAAATAATAAGCTTATTTTTAAAGTGTGGTAATTCTTTTAACTGAGCAACTCTCTACGAAATCGGCCGATTTCGACCATTTTTATTTTTTGTATTTTTTGATTTGGCTCAAACTTTGTGGGGGCCTTCCCTATGACCAAATAAGCTATTTGGTGTCATTGGTTCACCCATACAAGTCTCCATACAATTTTGGCAGCTGTCCATACAAAAATGGTATGTAAATATTCAAACAACTGTAACTTTTGAGTGAATTTTCTGATCAATTTGGTGTCTTCGGCAAAGTTGTAGGTATTAAGGACTTTTGAGAAAAAATAGGTACACGGAAAAAAAATTGCGGATTTTTTTATCAACTTTTTTTCCACTAAAACTCAATTTTTCAAAATACGTATTTTTTGATTTTCGAGATTTTTTGATATGTTTTAGGGGACAAAAATCCGCAACTTTTGAGCTATAGCATGGTCAAAAATTCTGCCGCCGAGTTATGAATTTTTAAAAAAATAGTGATTTTTGGAAAAAAATCGAAGTTTCATGCAAAAACAAGTTTGACATTATTTTTTTATGCAAAATTGAATTTGCAATCGAAAAGTACTTAACAGATTTTTTGATAAAGGGCTCCGTTTTCAAGATATAGCCACCGAATGTTTGGTTTTAGCGAATTTTTTGCAGTTTTTCAATTTTTAAAAATAGTGACCATGAGTGACCATTTCTAAAAATATTTTTTTTTGAAAGGTTCAGAAAATTTGCTATAAAATTGTCTAAGAGACATTGAAGATTGGACCTCGGGTTGCTGAGATAGAGCCGCATTAAGAAAAAAAAACACGAAAATAGAAGTTTTCTAAGTCTCACCAAAACAACCCACCATTTTCTAATGACGATATCTCAGCAACCAATGGTTCGATTTTCAATGTTAATACATAAAAAACATTCGTGAAATTTTTCGAACCTTTCAAAAAAAAAAGTTTGAAAATTTTAAAAATCAAGACTAACATTTTTTAAAGGGCCAAACATTGAATATTACGCCCATTTAAAATGCTAGTCTTGATTTAAAAAATTTCAAAATATTTTTTTCAAAGAGATCGAAAAATTTTACGAATGTTTCATGTATTAACATTGAAAATCGGACCATTATTTGCTGAGATATCGCCATTAGAAAATGTTGGGTTGTTTTGGTGAGACTTAGAAAACTTCAATTTTCGTGTTTTTTTTCTTAATGCGGCTCTATATCAGCAGCCCGAGGTCCAATCTTTAATGTCTCTTAGACAATTTTATAGCAAATTTTCTGAACTTTTCTAAAAAAATATTTTTAGAAATGGTCACTCATGGTCACTATTTTTAAAAATTGAAAAACTGCAAAAAAATCGCTAAAATCAAACTTTCGGTGGCTATATATGGGTCATTCCATCTGAAGCGGAACAGCATTTGAAAATTACCCTCTCCGATCCTGCTCAAATTTGGCAGGGCTGTTGATACTATCAAAACATGCAAGAATCCCGAATTTCATCCAAATCGGACCACCCCCTCCATTTTTGTACCTCCCCAAAAAATCGACTTTTTGACGATTTTTGACCAAACCTCCTAGTTTCAAACGGCGATAGCTCAGGAACCACAAATCTTAGAGGGTCGGTCTTAGACTCAATTTTGAAGGAAATTGGACGTAGAGTCCATTTCCGTGATCGAAATGTTGATTAATTTATTTTTTCTACCTGTATTGCGCAATTGAAAACTTTAAACGGCAATCTCAAAACACCCCAACTTAACTTTTTATTTGACCTCACCATCGTGTTCCCCGGCCAATTTTACACGAATCACTTATCGACAGAAATGAATATGTTTCGTTCCAGAGATATCGAATTTTAAAGTTTTGTGTTTTCGAGATTACCTTCATCAGCTTCATTCGCCGCATCTGCTAGAAGCACACAGGCGGGCTGATCAATAATTGCTACCTGGTCATTTATTGAAATAATATTTCATCATAAATAATCTTGATCAAATTGGGCAAAAAATAACTGTATAACACTGTAGGAAACTGGAGTTTAATCGCGAATGTTTATTTGCTCAACCACAGGACAGAGCAATAACGACACACAGTAAAGGGCAGAATTGGATTCCGACGAAGCGAGCAGGAAAATGCAATTAATCTTGTTAGTAACACTAAACAATAAGTGCACGATACATTATTGAGTAAAAATATGAATTGAAATGAATAAAATTTGTTGATACGTTGTACTCTAGTGAAGGACGATCACAAGGAGTAGGAAAAGGATTTCTGGAAATTATAAAATTGAAAAATGTAAGAAAATCACAAAGTTTGATCTGCTGCAAAGCGGCAAATTCCCCAAATTTAGTTGCGATGATTTTGACACCTTCTTTCATTCTTGGATTCTTGGAACACAATACGGCTGCTGTCCTCACGTGTAAGGATTTTTTTTAAATTGAATGTACCTTGACCAAAATCATCTTTTAATCAAATGAAGCTGGCTCATAATATAAAAATTGATTAAATATGATCAATCTTTTAATCCATAAAGCAGGTTTGCCAAATTATGGTAAAGTGTCAATAATAAACATTAATAATAAAAATAATAATAATAAAGCAGGTTTTGGGGTTTTTGCTGAATGGCACTATTTTGCTACCGCTTATGATAAAGGCCCTAGTCATGGCCTCGGAGGTACTCTAAAACGGTTAGCAACATGTAAACAGTGCATTCAAAATAACCCAATAAATATTCCTTTCACAAAAATAGATTGATCAAGGTAGTGGAACAGCATCTAATTCCAGCGTTCCTCTAATGTTGCCATATCAGCACTTTGGCATTCAATTACAGCTGATTAAAAGCGTTTTCGACTGAAATCGAGATAAATAGCTCAATAAGAAGTGAACAAGCAAGTTTCTATCAAAAGTTTTGCAAAATTTGTTGTTTGAATAGTGAAAATGAGCAAATTGGACGAAACTAGGAGCGTGGACTTAATCTGCCAAACATACGAGAATTTCCCCTATTAGCCATTTGAAGAAATATTTGCGTAAAATTATAAAAATATAAATTAAATCAATCATCTCCCGAAACACCAGGTAGCAGTTATTGATCAGCCCGCCTGTGATGCGGCGAATGAAGTTGATGTAGGTAATCTCGAAAACACTAAACTTTAAAATTCGATATCTCTGGAACGAAACATATTCATTTCTGTCGATAAGTGATTCTTATGTAAAATTGGCCGGGGAATACGATGGTGAGGTCAAATCAAAAAAATAAGTTGGGGTGTTTTGAGATACGGCCGTTTAAAGTTTTCAATTGCGCAATACAGGTAGAAAAATAAATTAATCAACATTTTGATCACGGAAATGGACTCTACGTCAATTTCCTTCAAAATTGAGTCTAAGACCGACCCTCTAAGATTTGTGGTTCCTGAGCTATCGCCGTTTGAAACTAGGAGGTTTGGTCAAAAATCGTCAAAAAGTCGATTTTTTGGGGAGGTACAAAAATGGAGGGGGTGGTCCGATTTGGATGAAATTCGGGATTCTTGCATGTTTTGATAGTATCAACAGCTCTGCCAAATTTGAGCAGGATCGGAGAGGGTAATTTTCAAATTTGCACTTTTTCGTGCACAGTTGAGATGGAATGACCCATATTGAAAACGGAGCCCTTTATCAAAAAAAATTGTAAAGTACTTTTCGATTGCAAATTCAATTTTGCGTTAAAAAAATAATGTCAAACTTGTTTTTGTATGAAACTTCGATTTTTTTTTCCAAAAATCACTGTTTTTTTCAAAAATTCATAACTCGGCGGCAGATTTTTTGACCATGTTTCTATATAGCTCAAAAGTTGCGGATTTTTGTCCCCTAAAACATATCAAAAAATCTCGTAAATCAAAAAATACGTATTTTGGGAAATTGAGTTTTAGCGAAAAAAAAGTTGATTAAAAAATCTGCAATTTTTTTTCCGTGTACCTATTTTTTTCTCAAAAGTCCTCAACAATACCTACAGCTTTGCCCAAGACACCATACCCAAGAATATTTACATACCATTTTTGTATGGACAGCTGCCAAAATTGTATGGAGACTTGTATGGGTGAACCAATGACACAAAATAGCTTATTTGGTCATAGGGAAGGCCCCCACAAAGTTTGATCCAAATCAAAAAATACAAATAAAATCCATTTCCGGTTTTGGTAGAGAATTGCTCAACTACGATATCCGCCTTCAGATTTTCACAAAACACAAAATCGACCATATAATTCCTTCTCGAAGTACAGATTTCAGAATACATACAATTTTGTATGAAAAGCTGCAAAATGGGATACTTGTATGGACGAACTAAGGTTTCAAAGAGCCTTTTTGGATTAAAACAAAGCCAACCCCAAGTTTCATCCGAAATTTAAAAAAAAATCATTTAATCTGCCGACTTCGTATAGAATTGCTCTGAAAATTAAAAAATGTCCAATTGTTTTTTTCAAGTTAAAGAAGTTTAATTCTGGAAGCAGTGAAATTTTATGTGTAGCATTACATCATTTTTATATAATTTAACCTAATTTTTTTAGGTATTACACACAAGATCTGTTTAAATTCCCAGATGTAGTATTTTTGACTGTGTTTGATTATGTATGATACATATAACCTCTTTAAAAATAATATGAGATAATTTTGAAAGGAAATGTTAGGTTTTCAATTAAACCACAAATCTTCACTTCATCTTCACAGGCAACAAGTTGCCAAATCGAAAGCAGAAATTGCACTCGTTCTATCGCTGCAAAGTGTATCTACACCATAAGCCACTGCAACTGTACAGCTGCTGCCGGCCAAAAATTACGTCACGTTCGCACGTTCTCACAAAGTTATCACATTTGAGCTAAGAAGCGCGTTGATTGGCGTTCGCCAACCAATCCACTGGGAAAGTACAGATTCTGATAGCTACCCCGTCGCCGTAGGGTATTGGGATGTAATTTTGTCATGTTTTTTTAAAGCGGTATCTATTAGATTCAAAATTTCAAGTGAATCCAACACCATAAACCGTTACCCTTTCTAGTAACCACAGTGCAATTTCTTCGCCACGTTGATGCACTTTCCCGCACTCCATGTGGCCATTGGAGTTCGGTGCACTTTCTCCTTCGGATAACCCCCAAAAACGAATCTCCAGAGAGCTTCTGGATGACGGCGGCATGCAACCCGGGTTGGAAAGTTCACCGCCCGCGTTGCCAACCGCCGAGGAAAAGGTCGTACTGGCAAAGTCATACTTTTGTCGCACCCAGGACGATGTGCTTTTGACGAGTTGTGAGCAGCAGTCGAAAGAGTGATAAAAAGGAACCAAGAAGTGCACTTGCTGGTGTGCAGTTGTTTAGGGCAAAGTGTCTGTGTAGTTTTCAGTTTTCCAACCAAGTTGTACACAGGGAAAAATGTGAGTTGGAAATTGTATGGTGTGAATTTACTTTTTTTTGTATGTATTTTTATCTTATGAATTTAATTATTCGTGGAAGATTTTATTTTACGTTGTAATTCTACACAAAAAAAAAAAATCAGAGAAATTTTCATATTTTACCATACTTTTTTACACATTAACTTCGGTATTTTCAACTGTAAACTGCAGTAGCGGAGTGAGAAAGGAAAGCTTCATCACCATCACATTGTTGATAATGCTAACAGCAGCAGCTAGTTGTACTGCAAGATTGTGGATTGAGGTATTTACTTAATAGGTGTTTGACTTAAGATTTTGGTTTGCTGTGCTCGAGTATGAATCCAAGATTGGGCTTGGAATGTGTTATTCAAGATGACGTATTCTTATCTATCGATCTGCTTATTATTCTTTTGATTTAATTATATTAATATAATGATTTAATTTAATTATATCGCAATAAGGATCAAATCAGGATTTTCGCATAACAGAAGGGACCATTCATAATCCACGTGGACACTTAATAGCCAACTTTTGACCGACTTCTTTGCTATAATCGCAGCCAAAACAAATCGCTCCTTCTATGGAAAACTGGTCATTATTCTCATTGAATAGACAACACAAAATAAACCCAAATAAGAAAAAAAAATCCTACGAACATTCTTCCTCCCACCAGCGACGAATACCCATTTCGGATTCCTAAAGATCATTCTGAGTTTGACAAATGTATGCACATTAGGGTGCCCAAAAAAAATTACCCTCTGCTCCACAACCGGTAAACGGTTTTTTGCCTTCCTCACCTTACTGAGGAAAGGCTATAAAATCACTCGAAAAATGAACTTATTAATTTGACCTCGTAGACCCACCTTCATGTATACATATCGACTCAGAATCATGTTCTGAGCAAATGTCTGTGTGGATGTGTGTAGATGGGTGGACAAAAAATTTGTCACTCGATTATCTCCGGACTGGATGAACGGATTTTGAGCGTATTAGTCTCATTCGATCCGTCTTGGGGTCCATAGGTCTCTATTTAAAATCAGCAAGTTTAGTTAAGTACTTCAAAAGTTATGCAAAAAAACGATTTTGGCGTATGTCCGGAAGATTGTAAAAAGGGTGATTTCTGCAAGAAAACCTATCATGTTATACATTTTCAGAAAGGTATTAACAATTCCTTTCCAATGAGCCCAAAACATTGAGGATCTGACAAACCTATCAAAAGTTATTAGCACTTAAGTGTTGTTTATTCACTTTTTGGAGGCCGGATCTCAGATATTTCCATGAAAATGATGTCCGGGTTCATCATGCAACCTGTCGTTAGTTAGATAATCGTTAGATAGATAATCCAATGAGCCCAAAACATTGAGGATCTGACAACCCTATCAAAAGTTATTAGCACTTAAGTGTTATTTATACACTTTTTGGAGGCCGGATTTCAGATATTGTGATAGAAATATTGTCTGAATCTTCCATGCGAACTATCGTTGTATAGGTTTTTTATCAGACCTTGCCAATGAGCCAGAAGTATTGAAGGTCTGCGAACCCTATCAAAAGAAATGAGTGATAAAGTTGATTTGTTAAACATGTTAAGGGGGAATGTTGCAATTTTACTGAATGTATTGACTTTATGAATGTGAGGAAGGCACCAACCACCTAAAGGTGGATTAAGTAACGTTTTTAAGGTTATTTTAAGCATCTGCGTAAATTTTGAGCAAAATTGGTTGAGAATAACCCATTGATACCCGAGCCTAAAGTTGGTGAAAAAAAAAGAAGTTTTTCATACAAAAATGACTTTATTAAATCGCTAATAACTTTCAGGATACAAAGTTGTAGAGCATTAAATTTCCAATGATCTCACTTTTGAGAATATTTGGTTGAAAGTGCCCTGCAGACAAAACGGTAAGAAAAAATTTGGGTTTCCATACATTTTTTTGATTTTTCCCATACAAACTTCACCTCCGCGTATCAATGGGTTAATGTTGACCGATTTTGCCCATATTTGGCCCAGAGTTCTAAAATAGCTCAAGGAACAATATTCAGTTTGAAAAAAAAGTCCCATATTCTGGGCACCCTAATGCACATACGGTATCCTGAGACGCCAGAGCGAGAAGGACGTACCGAGGACATCGGTAAAAGAGCAGTCAACCTTCCGCGGAACAGCGAAACTAGCGCCAGATTTGTTGTGTGTTGCATGATTTCTAGGGGAAATCGGCGTATTTTGGTACTATTCACATGCAATTATTATTTTTTTTTTGTCGAAGTTTGACATTTTTATGCCAACATCTTAATCAAATTTTCAAGCACTATTTCTAATTCATAAATATCTCCAGTACTTCTCCTGTAGTAAATTTGGAAGGAAGTGAGGAAAACAAATCGTAAGTGTGTGTATGTGTACCGCTATTCTACATGTCACCTTGCCACCCACCACCCACAATCTCTTCACAGCCGCGGTAACTTCGGGTCAAGCCGTGCATCAGACGGCAGGCGGAGTGATAGCGAAGAGGACAAGCGTGGCCACAAAGGTTCAAGAACCTTTTACCTTGTGTGTGTGTGGGTATGTGTATTAAACACACCAAACAAAATCATCAGCACTGTTTTTGGGCGTGTGGTTGCGGGGGTAGATTCCGGATGGGGTGGTAGATGACGCCGTTTTGGGTGCTCCGTCGCGCCATTTCTTCGAGGTCAGTGAACCGGTGGCGTGGCGGTCACGGGAAACATACACGTGGAAAGGATAGATTAATAATTTAGCCATTTTAGGCGAAGCTAGACATTTTTATGACAGGTAGTAGTAAGTTTGTGTATGTAAGCAGATTTCTGGTAGTTAGCCCAAAGATTGAGATTAAAATATTTTCAGAAATAGGCCCTTTGTTTTAAACACCGTCAAAACGGTTTAAGTTTTTACACGACATTTAAATTAAACCAAATGCTTAAATTTTGAAAATCTATACTGTTTTTCCATAAAATCATCCAACTATTCATCTTTATTTGGCAACCCGGAAGCCACGATTTAGTCAAAACGGTGCCTTTTACAAGAAAGTTTGATGGAAACAACTGCGCAAACCCTAAAAAATGGATCTTACAGTAGCAATTCTTGGTTAATTTCTAGAATACAATGTAATTTAGACCTTTTAAGACCTTCAGAGCTTTTTGCAAATGATTTCATGTTTTATTTTTATTTAATTTGGTTAAAAAAATTTGAAAATTTATTTTGAAAAGATGAAGCAATTCACAGCAGATTTTTTTCACATTTATTTGTTTATGCCGAACTTAAAAAAATAATCCAAAAACTTTGTGTGTGTGTGTGCAACCAACCAAACGGGACCACGCGGTCGCATCTTACAAATTGGGTTGTTTCCATGTGTTTTGGATTTCCATTCTATACATGCAAATAACTCGCATAGGCATTTGGAGGGTGTTAGCTCTGCCGAGCTTCGGTGACCCATTTCTACGTAGGCTAGCCGTACGCGAGGTACCTCAGCTTGAACCGACAAGCCCCGCTCTAAAGAACGTTTGCATCAATCGGATACAAACGTTATTAAGAACTTCCGATTTCTTATCTGTGGATAAGAAATCAGCGCGTATTTAGTAAGCAGGTTTTTATTTTTATGTTTGTTTTGGATGGATGTCTTAATTGGTGTGAGCGAATGTTAGAATATTAGTGAGAGGGTTTTCTGTTTTATATAAAAAGAACGGGCTCACCGAATAATAATATCTTCAAGACAAGCTCCATTTGAATTTCGGGAGTTGTCCGATTTGTTAAACTTGCCATTCGCTAAACCTCCATTGCCAAACTTGATACAGCCGACGTCGACGATGGACCCACCCGTTGTCCGTGGAAGTGTACCAAATGCAGATTGCCATCTGCTGATAAGTTTCTGCTGCTGAAGAATTCTGACCGTGATGATTCCTCCGTTGGAATCTTAGAACCAGCTTTGATTTATGCAACAGGCTCGAGCTAACACCATACTCCTTTTTGGAAAATCCAGAAGGTTGTGCTCCTAATTTTCCGCTGCAAATCACTGCTGTACCGCTTTTCCTTGACCACCACCTTTTCTACCGGATATCACCGTAATTTTTGGATGAAAATTCAAAAAAAAAATTGAATAGGAGAAAAATCACGGAGTGAAATTTGCAAACGTCAACGCGCGCGCCTTAAAAAAATAATCCAAAAACTACCACAAAATTCTTTATACTTTAATACACTGCCCATGTTCGCATGAATGTCCCATATGCAAAAAAACAGCCTTCTGAGGAAATCGAAAGACTGTTTTGGTCCCACCCATAAGGCATGTACTCTTTCGCAAAAAAAACTTGATTTCCTTCGGTTTTGTACATAATTTTAATGTTTTGTGAAAGTGCACATGATTTTCAACAAAATTACATCATAAACTCAAAATCGACTAAAATTCAGTCAATTATGCGTCTTTTCCAATCTGCCGGGAACAGTGGTGTAGGGGTAAGCGTGGTTGCCTCTCACCCAGTCGGCTTGGGTTCGACGGTCCCGGTGACATTTTTCGAGATGAGATTTGTCTGACCACGCCTTCCGTCGGACGGGGAAGTAAATGTTGGCCCGGTCTAACCTAGAGGGGGTTAGGTCGCTAGCTCAATCCAGGTGTAGGAGTCGTACCCCTGGGTCCTGTCTCGGTGGAGTCGCTGGTAGGCAGTTGGACTAATAATCCAAAGGTCGTCAGTTCGAATCCCGGGGTGGATGGAAGCTAAGGTGTAAAAAGAGTTTTGCAATTGCCTCAACAATCAAGCATTCGAACACCTAGTTTCGAGTAGGAATCCCGCAATCGAGGACGCCAAGGCAATGCTGTAGAGCGAATAATTTGATTTTTTTTTGAACATATATTTGAAATTAAATGTTTTTGAAATAAAATATAAATTGTCATTATTATTTTTTTTTCGTTACAATTAGGCCGTGCAAATATTTTTTGAAGTTTATGTCCCTCGACTCTGACCAAAGTTGAGGGGAGGGGGGCAAAAAAATGAAAAAATATATAAAAATTGAAATTACGAGCCATGGTTTTAACATTTAAATAAAAAAAACGTGTTTTAAAATGCATTACACACCTGTCCAGTTGTTTTGCCATCATTAATTTCCAAAATATTTAAGTTTTGACGGACATTTTATTTTTTGGGAAAAATAACATTTTTGCGGTGCTGTGCATTGAAATATCTTAAAAATTCAAAATATTTTTATACAAGCCCCAACATGCTAAATATGATTATCAATGCAGAAAAATGCATTTTAGATTGTTTTCAGTTGGTTATGATTAGGGTTAGTGAATTTTCACGATTTCACGGGCAGCGTGGAATTCGTGATATTCCACAATTTCCGCGAAATTCCGTGATATTCTAGGATTTATTTGAAATCATTGCCAAACATAAAAAAAATATGTTATCCACACCGATACCGATCGGGTTGCTTGGGTGAATTTCCCCTCAAATTAGGTAGGTACTTGGTGTTTGGCAAACGCTCATTTTGCTTGCAAAATATATGCATTTTGAAATCATTTTAAAACATTGAGTTGTTTCAATAGTAAAAATATTTTGCCAACATTGAAAATTAAAAAGCAAATTGCTGAATGATTTTCGAATCGAATGGAACAAAAATCTGGCTGATTCGCTTTGAGGGAAGGAAGATATAAGAGCAATTCTCTGAGATTTCAGTTATCGATTTTTTGCTGTATTTTTTAATCCGGCTGAAACTGTTTTGGTGCCTTCGGTATACCCAAACAAGCCATTTTGCATCATTAGTTTGTCCATATAATTTTCCATAC
Source organism: Culex quinquefasciatus (assembly GCF_015732765.1). Classification (NCBI taxonomy): domain Eukaryota; kingdom Metazoa; phylum Arthropoda; class Insecta; order Diptera; family Culicidae; genus Culex; species Culex quinquefasciatus. The sequence continues at coordinate 49,395,671 of NC_051862.1, read as the reverse complement.
AAATTTGGCAGCTGTCCATACAAAAATTATATGTGAAAATTAAAAAATCTGTATCTTTTGATGGAATTTTTTGATCGATTTGGTGTCTTCGGCAAAGTTGTAAATATGGATATGGACTACACTGAAAAAAAAGATACACGGTAAAATTTTTTTTGGTGATTTTTAGATTCACTTTTTGTCACTAAAACTTGATTTGCAAAAAAACACAATTTTATTTTTTGATATGTTTTAGAGGACATAAACTGCCAACTTTTCAGAAATTTCCAGAATGGGCAAAAAATCTTTGACCGAGTTATGATTTTTTTAATCGATACTGATTTCTTAAAAAATCGAAATATTGGTCGCAAAACCTTTTCAACTTCATTTTTCGATGTAAAAATGAATTTGCAATCAAAAATTACTTTATTGAAATTTTGATAAAGTTCATCGTTTTCAAGTTATAGCCATTTTTATGTAACTTTTTTCAAAATAGTCGCAGTTATTGATTCTTTAAAAATAGTGCCCATGTTTGCCCACTTTTGAAACAATATTTTCAGAAGGGCGTAATATTGAATGTTTGGTCTTTTTGAAATGTTAGTCTTGATTTAAAATTTATGAAAATATTTTTTTCGAAAAGATCAGAAAATTTCACGAATGTTTCATGTTTTAACATTGTAAATCGGACCATTAGTTGCTGAGATATCGACAATAGAAAATGGTGGGTTGTTTGGGTGAGACTGAGAAAACATCAATTTTCTTGTTTTTAACCCTATGCATGGCAATATCTCAGCAACTAAGGGTCGTATCAACAAAGTCCGAATATCTAATCTAATCTAATCTAACCCTAGCGCAGCCAGTCTTTCGAGGGCATCCTGTAAAATGCCTTAGGTTGATTAACGCCTAGCATCCTCTTGTCATTATTAACAATTGCAGTGCCCCAATGCAATAAATTGCTTTGAAACATCACAAAAGCTAAAGCGGCCAGGCCAACTGCGTAAAGTTTACCGCAAAGATGATTCGTTGAAGTGGGTTGAGTTTGAGCACGAATGTTCGAACAACAACACAATTCTGAATCTACAGGGGAGGAAGAAACGTGGGGATCCCCCGCTCACGTTCCTGTTTGTTAGAGCAATAAATCGATGGGAGCGCCATGCTAAGAAGTTTTGGTGCTCCGGGACCCTCGGGGATGGGACATTGTATTTCCACAGATGCCCTGGACCCTATTTGCCGTGGTTATAGCGCCACAACTCGCTACAGGGTAGTATCAACAAAGTCCGAATAAGCAAAATATAGAGAATTTTCTCAGCTTTTCAATTTTTTTTTGAATATTGGATATTGGGCACGAATCCCGGGGTAGATGGAAGCTAAGGTGTAAAAAGAGGTTTGCAATTGCCTCAACAATCAAGCCTTCGGACACCTAGTTTCGAGTAGGAATCTCGAAATCGAGAGCGCCAAGGCAATGCTGTAGGGCAAATAATTTGATTTGATTTTTGATACATTTCCTGATTGAACGTTTTAATTAACCGAGTCCCCAAATTTTCTAATATTTTTTCGCTATTTATTTTGAGTGTTTCAGCCAAGCATAACCTCCACTTGCTTTAAAGCACTGATACATACACGAATGGTAGGACCCAGCGGGGCCCACCGCCATTCCTGGAACTTGTCCGGCCCAACGGAGCCCAGTTCCCACTTTGGAAAAAAAAAACTGCTTTAAAGTAATCCAGAAATAGCCAGAAAAAAAAGATGGCAGCCAATATTTCCCACGACCCTAGTGACATCGGAAAGGTGCTCATAATCCGCAAGCAGACGCACCTTCTCGGATGAGCTCCGGCCTTCGGGGGGCGACATCAGCATATCTTTCGTTAATCGTTCAAGGGGGCCGCCATAAAATATCATTATTCGCACACCTTTTCCACAATTCCAACACGAAGGACACATGCATCGCGCGCTATGAAACGACGACTCGAAAACCGATTCAAAGCATGAACTTTTTGCACCTTCTTAGATGATGTCTAGCTATGTCTACCGTAATAGGTTAAACTTTAGGGTGCTTTTTTATTTTGGTAAAATTTCTGTTTAGTGCTGAATGGTATCTGCAAGCAAGGCTTGGATGCCAATTTTGACCATTATTCAAAAGCGCTCAAACGGGTCAAAATACCACCCTCTACGGTACAACCCCAACGACGACAAGCGGTTGGGCTCGTCCGGAGAGGAGCGATTTGCGAAGAGTCTAAGCAACGCGTGGAATGGACCTTCTAATTCTTTGCACGCTGCTGCTGTTGCCTGTTTTGTTGAAGACCCTGAAAAACTCATGCGCCAAGTGCGGCCGGTTGCCTTCGCGGCGGGGCCGGCTGGTTTGCCATGGAACCGAACCGGCCAGCAGCTGCATATCGGATTGATGGAGATAGAGACAGATCTAGCAAAAAGGTGGAGAAGGGCACCCAAGAAGGACGAGTTTGTTTTTGTTTGGTTTTTTTTTGGTGTCAAAGTGAAGAAATGAAAATTTTCATGAAAAAAAGTGTACAAAAATAGAAAAAGTATTAAATTATTAAACGACAAAACGAGAATCGAGGTCAACCACAATTTGTAGCAAAAAAAAGTAATCACTTAGAATGCAATAGTAGAAAAAAAACGAAACATGCAATGTCACCGCATAGAGAAATGAATGAGTCAAGCAGCACCTATTGTACTAGAGAGTAAGTTGTTGACGTCGCGTGAGAAGGTTTCCTTTCGAAAAGGTTTGTTGAACTATACACAACACACACTGCCTCGACCGTACAAGGTTGCGGTGTTCTACGGCGCGGCGTGGCGGATTGGCCACGGTCATCGCGACAAAATGAGGTTAGCCTCGGGGGGACCTCCGCCGATTCGGCCAGGTGAGGGGTGATAGGTCGAGTTGGTTTGGCATTGACATCGATATCGGTCGCCAGGGATTGATAGTTGGTGAGTGGTTAAAAGCATGTTTTCAATTTAACTTGTTAATCTTTATTTTTAAATTTCAAAAAAAAAAGAAACTTAGCCAGCAAAAACGTAACACAGATCAACCTCTCAGTATTCACATTTATCTAATTGTTCCTGCAAATGCAAATAATACTGCTGCCCCTCATTAGTAAGCACAATAAATGCCTCGTAGCCTTATATAAGACCGATCTTAACGATCTTCAACCGCGCCATGCCTTGTAGCGTGGTGGTTTCTCACTGGGATGCAAAATGCATCTCGAACGATTGCATTCTTTCTTTACTGCATAGCAACAAGTTTTGTATGAAACGCAAAATGTTACAAATTCGATACAAATTACGAGAATACCTCAAACTGTCACAACTCAACGTTGATGGCGTCCGGCGTTCAAAGAACCAAGACTTTGTTTAATTAAGCAAAACGTGACTTATTCAAAGTGCAAAAAGTTATGCCACGCTTGAAGCATCTGGGTTGATGCACTTGCCACACCAACCAATTGTGTACCATTCGACAAAATCTGGATATTTTTGGGATTTCATTGCTCCCACCCGCGAGCAGCAGCGCTCCAATCTTTATAGTTTTTGTTATTATTTAGTTACAGCTAGCAGCGGTCGATCAACTTTGGCGCCCGCTCTGGCTGCGGTGCAGTCCGAGTTGGTGTTTTTGTCCTATTTTGAATTGCATCAACGGATGTAACCGCGGCCAAAGCGGGGAGTGGGTGTTGGGATTCAATGAACGCGAGCTTTTTTTTCAGCAGATTATTTCTGCTTAACTGGACCGGACACCGGATGAAATGGGCGACGTCGATGACGAAGACGAGAGGTGTCATAAATATTCATGAAAATTGAAATGGGATAAGCAGTGCACAAATGAAATAGAACGAAGTTATGTCTATATTAAAAATATTTATATAAATTCAATGAGCAGTTCTCTACGGAATCGGTCTTTTTTCTTTAATTTTAATTTTTGTATTTTTTAATCCGGCTGAAACTTTTGCATCATTAGTTCGTTCATATAATTTTCCATACAAATTTGGCAGCTTTCCGTACAAAAATGATTTGTGAAAATTCAAAAATCTGTATTTTTTGAAGGAATTCGGACTACACTGAAAAAAATGATACATGATAAAAAAAATTTGGTGATTTTTAATTTCACTTTTTGTCACTAAAACTTGATTTGCAAAAAAACACTTTTTTTATACAAGTTTTAGAGGACATCAAATTCCAACTTTTTAGAAATTTCCAGAATGGGCAAAAAATCTTTGACCGAGTTATGATTTTTTAAACCAATACTGATTTTTTTAAAATATTGGTCGCTTTCTGAAAATAGTCGTAGTTTTTCATTTTTTTTTAAATTAGTGCCCTTGTTTGCCCACCTTTGAAACATTTGAAAAGCTGAGAACATTCTCTATATTTTGCTATATTGAACTTTGTTGATACGAACCTTAGTTGCTGAGATATTGCCATGCAAAGGTAAAAAAACAGGAAAATTGAGGTTTTCTACGTCTCACCCAAACAACCCATCATTTTCTAATGTCGATATCTCAGCAACTAATGGTCCGATTTACAATGTTAAACTAAAAAACATACGTGAAATTTTCCGATCTTTCAAGACAAACATTTCAAAAGGGCGTAACATTCCTTCAAAAGATTCAGATTTTTGAATTTGCACATATCCTTTTTGTATGGACAGCTGCCAAATGTATGGAAAATTATATGGACAAACTAATGATGCAAAATGGCTTCTTTGGGCATACCGAAGGCACCAAAAAAGTTTCAGCCGGATTAAAAAATACAAAAAATATCGAATGATTGAAATCTCAAAGAATGCTCAATAGAAACAGGCTATGTTTATTTTGAAAATATTTATTTTGAATGATATTGAGCATAAAACAATCATTTTAAGCTTTTTTGAGATGTAATTCGTGATTTTGAAATTTAGAAGGATTTGTTTTTAAATGGATGAGAAAATTACAAAGGAGCATGATTTTTTGAAGTTGAATAGTTTCCAAGATATCGTCGATTGAAAAGTGAGGAATAATTGGGTAGCACTTAGAAACATTTTTGCCTTCCTCACCTTACTAAAGAAAGGCTATAAAATCACTTGAAAACTGAACTTCTCAATTAGACCTCCTAGACCCACCATCATGTATACCTATCGGCTCAGAATAAAATTCTGAGCAAATGTCTGTGTGGGTGGTGGAATGTTGATTAAAAAAATTTTCACTTGATTATCTCGACATTTTGTCCATTTTGGCCTCATTCGATCCGTCTTACTGATAAAGTGCACCGTTTTCTAGTTATAGACATTTTTAGGTAACTTTTTTAAAAATAATCGCAGTTTTTTTTTTAATTAATGCTCATGTTTGCCCACATTTGAAAAAAATATGTTTGAAAAGCTGAGAAAATTCGCAGCAAAGGTTTGAAAATTGATGTTTTCTAAGTCTCCCCAAAACAACCCACTATTTCCTAATGTCGATATCTCAGCAACTAATGGTCAGATTTACAATGTTAAATTATGAAACATTCCTAATTTTTTTAAATCAAGACAAACATTTTAAGAGGGCCAAACATTGAATATTACGCCCATTTCAAATGCTAGTAATGATTTGATTTTTTCCTAAATATTTTTTTCGAAAAGATCGGAAAATTTCACGAATGTTTCATGTTTAAATATTGAAAATCGGACCATTAGTTGCTGAGATATCGACATTAGAAAATGGAAAATCTAAGCAACCCGAGGTCCTATCTTCAATGTCTCTTAGACAATGTTATAGCAAATTTTCTGAACTTTTCAAAAAAAAATTAGAAATGGTCACTCATGGTCACAGTTTTTACCTGAAAACTTGAAAAAAAATCTGTTAAGTACTTTTCAATTGGAAATTCAATTTTACATTGAAAAATAACGTCAAATTTATTTTTGTATAAAATTTCGATTTTTTTCAAAAATCACTATTTTTTCAAAAATTCATAACTCAGCGGCAGATTTTTTGACCATGTTTCTCTATGGCTTAGAAGTTAATCTCAGCAACTCAGGTTTTGTCCCCTAAAACATTAAAAAAATCTCGAAAATAAAAAATACGTATTTTGGAAAATAAAGTTTTTGTGAAAAAAAAAGTTGAATAAAAAATCTGCAATTTTTTTCCGTGTACCTATTTTTTTCTCAAAAGTCCTCAACAATACCTACAACTTTGCCGAAGACATTGATCAAAAAATTCACTCAAAAGTTACATCTGTTTCAATATTTACGTACCACTTTTGTATGGACAGCAGCCAAAATTGTATGGAGACTTGTATGGGTGAACCAATGACACAAAAAAGCTTCTTTGGTCATAGGAAAGGCCCGCACAAAATTTGAGCCGAATAAAAAAATACAAATAAAATCCATTTCCGGTTTTAGTAGAGAATTGCTCTATTGCGAAACAATTTGCGAAAGCTTCAGAATAACTTAATATCAAAATGAAGGCCAATTCAAATTTTATTTCAAGTTTTTGCCAAAAAATATAAAAAAATGCAGAAATTTTAATTTTCATTGCAAAAAGCTTGTTAAATCTAATTCATTAATTAATTTGAAATACAATGTAAACGTTGAAATAAGCTTTTTTAAATCGGGCACTTTTGTGCATTTTAGGAATTTTGCATGTTTCGACTACAGATCTGGAAAAAAGCGGTACAATGCAGGGAAAATTCATGAATTTTGTGATATTTAAAAATTATTTACAATTTTATGTCTGTTACATTAAGTATATTGTGATGCTTTTAAGTATAAATAATCATATTTTAATTTGAAAATAAGGCTTAGTCTTTGTTTTTTTTTTTAAATATTGTATGAAGATTTTATTTCCTAATAAAATTACAAGTCAGTTTGTTTTCTCCGAAAAAAGTTATTCTCCAATATAAAAAAATGAACGCGACAGACACGGACGACAAAACAAAGAGAAACGCAAAAAATAACCTTTTCAAAACTTTTTTTCGTAAAATCGCGATAACTCGTGATGTTTATAAGCAAACCCCAGATGTCTATATATCAATTTTTTTGTAATTGTCTGCTCTACAACTTTGTAGAACATTGTTACACTCTAAAAAATAACCCTGCAAAGAAAGTTAGAAAAAAAACACGAAATTTTAAATGAAAATTTTTGTTCTAAATGAAAAAATGACCCTTCTGGGTCAATGTAGATTCGAAAAGTACATTAAATTTCCCATAAAATAACATGTTCCAAAATTTTTTGCAGTCGAGTAACGGAAAATGGGAGAATTTTTAAAACTTTTTTAGTGTTTTTTTTTCGATGAAAAATACGTTTTTTCGGAATTCTGAGTACGCCATCCAATCGGGCGTCTTTAATTTTACATAAAAGTCCCTTTGACACCAAATTCTATCTCATCACCGTTTTAGGCTGCAAATTATTGAAAAACACCTCTTTTTGCGCATGCTCAAAAATGGAAGGGGTCGTACCGCCCCTCCGTCACGAGATATCAAAAAACGGACCTGAGATTCGTGATCAGGGACAAAAGTTACCCCTTAGGACAAAGTTTCACGCAAATCGAAGAGGGGTCGGGCAACTTTTCCCGATTTCGTATGAGTTGGTAGAGAATTACCCAAAGCTAAAGGTAATTCGTCTACTGTAAATTACAACAGTATAAAACATACAATAAAAAGCACTTTTATTTGACAAACATCCACTTCAATGCAAAAAATAAATAAATAAGGGAAAGAAACTTTGTTTGCTATTCAAATCATTTTGGACAATATGTTGAAATCGATCTCTTCAGTTTATTTTAAGCAACTTTTCCATAGAACAAAAGACTCTCAAAATGAGCATTGACTTTAAAGACACACCATAAAAAAAGGCAAAAAATGGTTCAAAATGATGTTGCTCCTGATTTATTTTGACCGTGCCTGAACCAAAGAGTCTGCAAATATTTTTATCGGATTCCTCGGGAATCACATAACATTGAAGGTGTCGACCCGTACATTCCCGAGATAATTTCAGCGATTACCTATACTTTTTTGAGTACCAATAGTAGATTCTTTCAATCACGAAAATTACGAACGCCAAGTCAGTGCTGTAGAGCGAACAGTTTGATTGGATTTTTAGAAATATATTTAATAATGCAATTTCCGAAGAACTGTTCTTCAGTCAACGTATGACCCTGCCTGCGCAAGGATTCGTGTTTTGGCCCCATCACTGTGCACACCGCAAGAGTAGGCAACTTTTTCTCCCAAGTTCTTCTGCTGCTGACCTCTATTTCGCTAACCGGCTAGACCTTCTTCTCAGGGCTACCAGCGCGCTGCAGCTAGTAGTAGGCAAAAATTTGAAAGTCTCCCCACTCACGCAAACACACACACACACACCGAGACTATGATTTGCTGGGAGTTTTAATGTGGCGTTAGAAGACAACGATATGACTGCATGTCATACCGCGCCACCAGCCGTGTGCAGTTCTCAACGACTTGGCGGTGTCGACGAGGTGGCCGCCACGGCTAAGGTTCGGTCTAAATGTCAATGAAACTCAATAGAGGAGCAATCAGTCCAAGGATAGCTGGCTGCAGCAGTTAGTTGTGTGGTAGTTGTTTGGTGTTGTACACACAACTTTTTTTTTGCATTTTCGCGGATCGTAAAACTCTCTGCACTGACTAGGGTTGGTGGTGGTCGTCGTGTTGTTATTGCCTTTGAGCGCTGGATGTCAAAGAACTTGGAATCGAGGTTGATTAAAAATAGTTGCTGCACGGTCGCTAAACCGTGTGAACAAGGGTGTAAACGAAGAACTGCTTTGTAATTAGTTTATTTGATTATATTATAATCAATTGAATAACAGTTAAATATAAATATCGTATAATTATTTTTTCTATTCGAGATAAAGATGTTTTATAGAGAAAACATGTACATTTTTTGAAGAAGTGTTTTCTGAGTAAGCTAATAAATCGCTGAAGAGGTTACCTCAACAAAAAAAAAACACTTGCCGAAGCCACCACCTCTGGTCGAAGGTCAAAGGAAGAACACAAAGAATCAACGCAGCGCGCGACACACAACACAATGCACCACAACAGCAACAATGGTGACGCTGCACAAAGTTCGTGGCTCCGTCGATCGCCCAAAAGTTTGTTCAGAGTTGAGTTTTTTTGCTTTTCGGAGGTCACCAAGACCTTCAGCAAAAACACACACACACACACACCTCTCAACGGGGACACCCGGTTGTTGTGGCTACGAGCTAAGGACGAAAGCAAGTTTTTTGGCCTCATCTCGCCTCAACGAGAAACACAGAGAAGGTGATTGAAAGGTGAAAGTTGAAAGTGGTGGCAGGCAGGAAGGTTTTCGGTTTTTGTTGAGCACAAATTTGGAGGAGAACGTGTGAAAGCTAAACAAGCTGATTGAGTAGAAAGGATGAAAGGTTGAACATTAGGTTGAGTGATTAACGAAAATTGCTTCGAAATTATGAAGAAAAGAACATAACAAACGTAATGTCGAAAATGTCAAAATGTTTGCTAAATTTATTCGAAATAATAAACTTAATTAATTTTTAAACCAATGGTATAAAATTAAAAAGTAAAGCTTGATATAATAATTTCAACAAAACCAAGCGACTTCTCTCCCAAAAGAAAGAAAAACTTTCAATCATATAATCACGCATCATCCATTTATTTCTAGTAATGTTTGTCATTATGGTCTATATGTTATCAACAATGATTGGCTTTTTTGTTATGGTGCACATTCCTCCCTGTCATGGTGCTTTGCACCCATAATTTTTTACATTAATTTCCTAACATAAATTATTTAAATCTTTTGAATATAAAAAAAAAGTTTTCTTACTAATCGTTACATTGTATCCCCTGCACTGTAAACTGTCTTGAAAAACGTCCTAGTGTTTGTAATATTTTTGAATCTACCAATTATATAATTGATTTTTTTTTTCATTGCAATTTTAAAAATGGCGCAAGGTACAATAAAATTGTAATGTTAAAATTATCATTTACTTGTTTTCGCCACACAAACTCAAATCGACGATCCTCACTCCTCTTCACAACCTCCATCCCATCGAGCCATAATTTGTTCAATTCAGCCTTTTTTAAATTTTTAATTCTAACGACCTTCCGTCCTCCAATAACTTAACCTCAAATTAACCGGCGGTGAAACCCCAGCGCGGAACAAAAATCGCGCAAACCATCGCGGCGGATTATCAAGAACGCACACACACACACACATGCACACTCAAAATAATAATAAACGCCGGCAAACCGACCACGAACGGGCGGCCATGGACGCCCTCAATTGTTGTACAATTTGCCGCTCTCTCTCGCTCTCTCCCGCAGCTCTTCTGTTTTGAATGTCTCTTTCTGTTTCTGCTAGCTGGTGTCAGTGCCGTACTGGTTTGCAAATGGTCACAAAAGGTACTTAAGAGTTCAATGATTGTGTTGGTAAGATTGTTTTTTTCTGTTATTGAAGGGTTTTTTTACAAATAAAAAATAAAAACTACAATCGATTGCGCTGTACTTAAAATAATTTTAAGGCAATCAACCAACATGGTACTGCATATTTCAACAACATAAAAACTGCAGGAAAATCTATTTAAAAAAATCAAATTGATCGTCAAAACTGCGATTTAAAATGTTTATGTTATGCTGTTTTAAATTTTCGAGGGACCAATTTTGTGCCACAATTTTCTAACAATTATAATTTTGACTGAACTTTTCGAAAATAATCTATTTGTTGAATGAAAGTTGTAGGTATGAATAAGGACTACACTGAAAAAATGATACACGGTAAACAATGTTTTGGTGCTTTTTAATTTAACTTTTTGTCACTAAAACTTGATTTGCAAAAAAAAACTATTTTTATTTTTTTCGTTTGTTTTAGGGGACATCAAATGCCAACTTTTCAGAAATTTCCAGGCTGTGCAAAAAGTCTTTGAACTAGTTATGAATTTTTGAATCAATACTGATTTTTTCAAAAAATCGAAATATTGGTCGCCAAAATTATTTAACTTCATTTTTCGATGTAAAATAAAATTTGCAATCAAAAAGTAAAAACTAACTTAATCCACCTATGTGGTTGGAGCCTTCCTCACAACAATGGCTGTACACAAGTTTCATCTATTTTTTATATCCGGCTTCCAAAAAGTACATCGATATCACTTAAGTGGCCATGTCTCGAGACAGGGTTGCCAGATCTTCGATGTTTTGCACTCGTTGGAAAGGTCTTTTGGTAACCTAACCAACGTTGGGTCGGATAGTGGATCCGGACATAGTTTACATACATTTAAGTGAGATCCGGCTTCAAAAAAGTACATCAATATCACTTAAGAGGCCATATCTCGAAACAGGGTTGCCAGATCTTCAATGTTTTAGACTCGTTGGAAAGGTATTTTGATAACCTAACCAACGTTGGGTTGGATGGTGGATCCGGACATAGTTTACATACATTTAAGTGAGATCCGGCTTCAAAAAAGTACATCAATATCACTTAAGAGGCCATATCTCGAAACAGGGTTGCCAGATCTTCAATGTTTTAGACTCGTTGGAAAGGTATTTTGATAACCTAACCAACGTTGGGTTGGATGGTGGATCCGGACATAGTTTACATACATTTAAGTGAGATCCGGCTTCAAAAAAGTACATCGATATCACTTAAGTGGCCATGTCTCGAGACAGGGTTGCCAGATCTTCGATGTTTTGCACTCGTTGGAAAGGTCTTTTGATAACCTAACCAACAATAGGTCGGATAGTGGATCCGGACATAGTTTACATACATTTAAGTGAGATCCGGCTTCAAAAAAGTACATCAATATCACTTAAGAGGCCATATCTCGAAACAGGGTTGCCAGATCTTCAATGTTTTAGACTCGTTGGAAAGGTATTTTGATAACCTAACCAACGTTGGGTTGGATGGTGGATCCGGACATAGTTTACATACATTTAAGTGAGATCCGGCTTCAAAAAAGTACATCAATATCACTTAAGAGGCCATATCTCGAAACAGGGTTGCCAGATCTTCAATGTTTTAGACTCGTTGGAAAGGTATTTTGATAACCTAACCAACGTTGGGTTGGATGGTGGATCCGGACATAGTTTACATACATTTAAGTGAGATCCGGCTTCAAAAAAGTACATCGATATCACTTAAGTGGCCATGTCTCGAGACAGGGTTGCCAGATCTTCGATGTTTTGCACTCGTTGGAAAGGTCTTTTGATAACCTAACCAACAATAGGTCGGATAGTGGATCCGGACATAGTTTACATACATTTAAGTGAGATCCGGCTTCAAAAAAGTACATCAATATCACTTAAGTGGCCATATCTCGAGACAGGGCTGCCAGATCTTCAATGTTTTAGACTCGTTGGAAAGGTCTTTTGATAACCTAACCAACAATGGGTTGGATAGTGGATCCGGACATAGTTTACATACATTTAAGTGAGATCCGGCTTCAAAAAAGTACATCAATATCACTTAAGAGGCCATATCTCGAAACAGGGTTGCCAGATCTTCAATGTTTTAGACTCGTTGGAAAGGTATTTTGATAACCTAACCAACGTTGGGTTGGATAGTGGATCCGGACATAGTTTACATACATTTAAGTGAGATCCGGCTTCAAAAAAGTACATCAATATCACTTAAGTGGCCATATCTCGAGACAGGGCTGCCAGATCTTCAATGTTTTAGACTCGTTGGAAAGGTATTTTGATAACCTAACCAACAATGGGTTGGATGGTGGATCCGGACATAGTTTACATACATTTAAGTAAGATCCGGCTTCAAAAAGTACATCAATATCACTTAAGTGGCCATATCTCGAGACAGGGTTGCCAGATCTTCAATGTTTTCGACTCATTGGAAAGTTCTTTCGATAAGTTAACCAACAATAGGTCGGATGGTGGATCCGGACATAGTTTACATACATTTAAGTGAGATCCGGCTTCAAAAAAGTACATCAATATCACTTAAGGGGCCATATCTCGAGACAGGGTTGCCAGATCTTCAATGTTTTAGACTCGTTGGAAAGGTCTTTTGATAATCTAACCAACGATGGGTCGGATGATGGACCCGGACGTAGTTTACATACATTTAAGTGAGATCCGGCTTCAAAAAAGTACATCAATATCACTTAAGTGGCCATTTCTCGAGACAGGGTTGCCAGATCTTCAATGTTTTGCACTCGTTGGAAAGGTCTTTTGATAACCTAATCAACGATGGGTCGGATGATGGACCCGGACATAGTTTACATACAGTTAAGTGAGATCCAAATATATGTGAAAACACATTTTTATACATAACTTTTGAACTACTTATCGAAACTTCAATCTGTATAAAACTCGATCTATGGGACCCTAAACCAAGTCGAATGCAACAAGTTCGGGTCAAATCGGTTCAGCCAGTGCCGAGAAACATGAGCTAGTTTGTTGGTCACATACATACATACACACACACATACACACACACATACACACACACACATACACACACACATACACACAGACATTTGTTCAGTTTTCGATTCTGAGTCGATATGTATACATGAAGGTGGGTCTACGACGTTTTTATACGAAGTTCATTTTTAGAGCAGGATTATAGCCTTACCTCAGTGAGGAAGGCAAAACGAAGTTGACTTTATAGCTGTCGGCCACCATTGCTAGTACCAACCACTAGTGTCTTCCTTTTATCTACAAGGAGTTCGCCGCCCTGGGCTCCTAAGTGTATGAAAGTATGGCACGGAGCGACGGCGCCGAATACCCATATTTACACAAAGAATTTTAGAGCGTCCGCCGTGGGATTCGAACCGGCGACCTCTGGATTGCGAGTTCAGTGAGCGGTCCGATTGAACCTCACGGGCGGGACAAAAAGTACTTTAGTGAAAATTTGATAAAGTGTCCCGTTTTCAAGTTATAGCCATATTTAGGTAACATTTTTGAAAATAATCGCAGTTTTTCATTTTATAAATAATAAATAAAATAATATTTTTGAAAAGCTGAGAAAATTCTCTATATTTTTCTTTTCAACTTTGTTGATACGACCTTTAGTTGCCATGTAGCCATGCAAAGGTTTAAATTCAATATAACACCCTTTTAAAATATTAGTCTTGATTTGAAAATTTTGAAATTATTGTTTTCGAAAAGATCAGAAAATATTACGAATGTTTCATGTTTTAATATTGTAAACCGGACCATTACTTGCTGAGATATCGAAATTAGATAATGATGGGTTGTTTGGGTGAGACTTAGAAAACATCAATTTTCCTGTTTTTAAACCTTTGCATGGCTATATCTCAGCAACTAATGGTTTTATCAACAAAATTCTAAAAAGCCAAGTATAGAGAATTTTCGCAGCTTTTCAAAAATATTTTTTTCTAACGTGGGCAAACATGCGCAGTAATTTAAAAAAAATGAAAAACTGTGACTATTGAGCAGTTCTCTCAGATTTCGGTCATTCGATTTTTTTGTATTTTTTAATCCGACTGAAACTTAGCATCATTAATTTTCCATATAATTTTTTATACAAATTTGGCAGCTGGCCATACAAAAATTATGTATGAAAATACAAAAATCTGTATCTTTTGAAGGAATTTTTTGATCGATTTGGTGTCTTGGGCAAGGTTGTAGGTATGGATATGGACTACACTGTAAAAAATGATACACGGTTAAAAAAAATTTGGTGATTTTTTATTTAACTTTTTGTCACTAAAACTTGATTTGAGCATGAGCATGAGCATGAGCATGGTTGACTGCCAATGAGCTGCTACTCCGTTATCGACAGATCAGCTGAAGTTAAACAATGAATCAAAAATGATCAGTGGGAGCCAACCATCCGTTCACTGTTTAACCTCTGAAGATCTCTACTTTATTAGTCAATACCGGCGCCCTCCCAAGAAGCCTGCAGTTCAACGAAAGGGAGGAATGTTAGTCCGATAGTTGAAGTTGCAGACTCATCAAGCACATAGTTTTTCGCTATATACTTGTTGATACCGCTTGAGACCGTTGAATCCACAGCATCTCCTTCAAGCATCACGTGATTAATTTTTTTGAGTTAGTAGGATAAGGTATTGGCTTTCGATGCCTCCCGAGCTACGACGCTATGGGGAGGACTTTCAAACAGACCCGTCGGCGAGCCTTCCGAGCAACGATGCTATGGGAAGGTCTTTCTGGTTAACACACAAAATCACTCACACACAGTTATTTTGCTCCACTATTAACTCAACGATCCAAATTGTCAGTGAGTCTTTCGATCATTATATAGAAATGGCTTTTTCACCGCAAAAAAATAAAACCTTATTCGAAAAATTTAAACACAATCCATCCGACGCCGTGCCTTCCGATTAACGATGATATAGGAAGGGCTTTGAAAATCACAAAAGAAATCACTTTTCACTTCGAATATTTTTTACGACCACGCGCTTCCTTTGTTCAATTATGCCTGATGACGCTGCATTTTCAGAGGGCAATCATCTCCTCGCAGCGCACAATACACGACAAAAAATGTGAAACAAAAAGCACACACAAAAAAAATCACTTTTCACTCCGAATATTTTTTACGACCACGCGCTTCCTTTGTTCAATTATGCCTGATGACGCTGCATTTTCAGAGGGCAATCTTCTCCTCGCAGCGCACAATACACGACAAAAAATGCGAAACAAAAGGCACACACAAAAAAAAATCACTTTTCACTTCGAATATTTTTTACGACCACGCGCTTCCTTTGTTCAATTATGCCTGATGACGCTGCATTTTCAGAGGGCAATCTTCTCCTCGCAGCGCACAATACACGACAAAAAATGCGAAACAAAAGGCACACACAAAAAAATCACTTTTCACTCCGAATATTTTTTTACGACCACGCGCTTCCTTTGTTCAATTATGCCTGATGACGCTGCATTTTCAGAGGGCAATCATCTCCTCGCAGCGCACAATACACGACAAAAAATGCGAAACAAATGGCACACACAAAAAAAAATCACTTTTCACTCCGAATATTTTTTTACGACCACGCGCTTCCTTTGTTCAATTATGCCTGATGACGCTGCATTTTCAGAGGGCAATCTTCTCCTCGCAGCGCACAATACACGACAAAAAATGCGAAACAAAAGGCACACAAAAAAAAATCACTTTTCACTCCGAATATTTTTTTACGACCACGCGCTTCCTTTGTTCAATTATGCCTGATGACGCTGCATTTTCAGAGGGCAATCATCTCCTCGCAGCGCACAATACACGACAAAAAATGCGAAACAAAAGGCACACACAAAAAAAAATCACTTTTCACTCCGAATATTTTTTACGACCACGCGCTTCCTTTGTTCAATTATGCCTGATGACGCTGCATTTTCAGAGGGCAATCATCTCCTCGCAGCGCACAATACACGACAAAAAATGCGAAACAAAAGGCACACACAAAAAAAAATCACTTTTCACTCCGAATATTTTTTTACGACCACGCGCTTCCTTTGTTCAATTATGCCTGATGACGCTGCATTTTCAGAGGGCAATCATCTCCTCGCAGCGCACAATACACGACAAAAAATGCGAAACAAAAGGCACACACAAAAAAAAAATCACCTTTGACTCCGAATATTTTTTACGACCACGCGCTTCCTTTGTTCAATTATGCCTGATGACGCTGCATTTTCAGAGGGCAATCATCTCCTCGCAGCGCACAATACACGACAAAAAATGCGAAACAAAAGGCACACACAAAAAAAAAAAATCACTTTTCACTCCGAATATTTTTTACGACCACGCGCTTCCTTTGTTCAATTATGCCTGATGACGCTGCATTTTCAGAGGGCAATCATCTCCTCGCAGCGCACAATACACGACAAAAAATGCGAAACAAAAGGCACACACAAAAAAAAAAATCACTTTTCACTCCGAATATTTTTTACGACCACGCGCTTCCTTTGTTCAATTATGCCTCTTTTGTCACTAAAACTTGATTTGCAAAAAAACACTATTTTTAATTCTTTTTATTTTTTGATACTTTTCAGAAATTTCCAGGTTGTGCAAAAAATCTTTGCGCGAGTTATGAATTTTTGAATCAATACTGATTTTTACAAAAAATCGAAATATTGGTTGCAAACAATTTTCAACTTAATTTTTTGATGTAAAATCAAATTTGCAATCAAAAAGAACTAAAGTGAAATTTTCATAAAGTGCACCGTTTTCAAGTTAAATCCATTTTTAGGTGACTTTTTTGAAAATAGTCGCAGTTTTTCATTTTTTTAAATAAGTGCAGAAAATTTTCTATATTTTGCATTTTTAAACTTTGTTGAAACGACCCTTCGTTGCTGAGATATTGCCATGCAAAGGTTTAAAAACAGGAAAATTGATGCTTTCTAAGTCCCACCCAAACAACACACCATTTTCTAATGTCGATATCTCAGCAACTAATGGTCCGATTATCAATGTTAAATTATGAAACAATCGTAAAATTTTCCGATCTTTTCGAATACAATATTTTCAAAAATTTTAAATCAAAACTAACATTTAAAATAGGCGTTATATTGAATGTTTGGCCCATTTGAAATGTTAGTCTTGATTTTAAATTCTTGAAAATATTTTTTTTTCGAAAATATCAGAAAATTTCAAGAATGTTTCATGCTTTAACATTGTAAATCGGACCTATAGTTGCTGAGATATCGACATTCGAAAATGGTGGATTGTTTGGGTAAGACTTAGAAAACATCAATTTTCCTGTTTTTAAACCTTTGCATGGCAATATCTCAGCAACGAAGGGTCGTTTCAACAAAGTTTAAAAATGCAAAATATAGAAAATTTTCTCAGCTCTTCAAAAATATTTTTTTCAAAAGTGGCCAAACATGTGCACTTATTTAAAAAAATGAAAAACTGCGACTATTTTCAAAAAAGTCACCTAAAAATGGATTTAACTTGAAAACGGTGCACTGTATGAAAATTTCACTTAAGTTCTTTTTGATTGCAAATTTGATTTTACATCAAAAAATGAAGTTGAAAATTGTTTGCAACCAATATTTCGATTTTTTGTAAAAATCAGTATTGATTCAAAAATTCATAACTCGCTCAAAGATTTTTTGCACAACCTGGAAATTTCTGAAAAGTTGGCATGTCAAAAAATAAAAAAAAATAAAAAATGTGTTTTTTTTTTGCAAATCCAGTTTTAGTGACAAAAAGTTAAATTAAAAATCACCAATTTTTTCCGTGTATTAATTTTGTTCAGTGTAGGTCCTTATCCATACGATCAAAGAAA
Organism: Culex quinquefasciatus; assembly: GCF_015732765.1. Taxonomy (NCBI): domain Eukaryota; kingdom Metazoa; phylum Arthropoda; class Insecta; order Diptera; family Culicidae; genus Culex; species Culex quinquefasciatus. Next base: position 49,377,524 of record NC_051862.1, on the reverse strand, counting down.
ATGGAAGATACCAAATCGATCAAAACATTCCTTCAAAAGATACAGATTTTTTAATTTTCATACATATTTTTTGTATGGACAGCTGCCAAATATGTATGAAAAATCATGCTCAGTAGTCCAGACTCAATTATCTCAAGAGCTTGAAAAATTTCACTTCGAATAATATATAACAAAAATAACAGTAGTTGGTCCAAAATTCGTATTAGTCCCAATAAAGGTTTATTCGCCCTATCTGTCTTTCCAACTAAAAATACCGGAAATGAATTCTTTTGAAAATTGAAAATACATTAAATCACAAAGAGTTTGTTACGATCAGATACTGCTTTCTCAAACATTGCTTAAATTTTATGCTCAAATTTTCATATATTCAAACTTCCCACTGCTGCCAGCTCAGCCCACTATCTCCGATCTATGCCTCTACCTTACAATAACAACAACGAGATCAGCGCGTTACCTTCACGCCGTGACCATTGCCAACGCCACCATCGCCAGCACCTGGCCTGACCTTCTGAACTTACGCGCGAACCCCATTCAAAGTAGGTATACCTTGGATATACCGTCGTCGTCGTCGTCGTCGCAAGTCGACGTACACCACGCGTTGAAGGTAGCGTTGCTCGGAGCTGCAGAACTACGCAAACTGCCAGCGGTTCAATTCCAAGGCGAACCATCCAAAAGTTTTAGAATCTGTCAGGGTCATCGATGCTGATGAGCGCGTTAGAAGGTCCGGCCAGATGTGTTTGAAAAGATCGCAGCTTACGAAAGTGTAGCGCATTCCTTCAATTATGGTTTTGGGACCTTCTCTCGTAAGTTGAAGGTGATGTTTGAGTGATTGAAGGATGGATCAAGGTGACTTTCAACTTAATCCAGGTTAGGAGCCTAATGCTAGAGACAATCTCTCACAAGAACAATTTCATGCTGCTGTTGCTCCTCCGAGTAGAATCACTTTACGATCCGCGTGCAATTGCTCGCACATGGCTCGAACCTTGTAATATCGCAGCAGCACCTGCGTATACGATTCGCAGGTTTACGCTGTAGGCGCGTCGTCAACTCGACGTCTGAATTCAGCTAATGCCAGAAGCAGCCATCCCAAGGTCAACGAGCCGTACATATTTAATGTCCATTTCAATCGACAAGGTGTGCGCACGCTGGATTCTGTATCATCAAGGTTGGGGCTTGACTGGTTACTTGCGGTCACCGCTCGCTCTGCCGCTAGAGATGACTTGGGGACTAATCGGTGCTTCGCAGTGCCGCGCCGTCGCCAATTACATTCTGGTCCACGGCAATTAGATGATGCATCCCTGCCAGGCCAGGTGGTGGCCACAACTCGGCGTGATGATCGCTGAGAGGTCTCTGCGTAAGAACTGAAATCTTGCAAACAAAGTAATCGTCCCGAAAAAAAATCATCAAAAAGATGCCAACTTTCAAACGAAATTGCATTTCCCTCTTTCGAACCTCTCAACGATCAAAGGCTTGACGACGACGACTCCTTGCCAAAGAGACAGGTTGTGGTGCATCGATAAAATTAAATGACTTCACGAGAACGTTCAATACTGCACACACTGCGAGGCGGTTTCGATGCAGTTAATGTCGGAGACGCGCCGTGCCGTCGAAACCATAACCGTTGATGGCCGTTATTCTATTTTGTGTTCAAGGCCGCACCCCGAGTTTGTGAAGTTCTAGGCGCGTGGAAGATCGCTCCCTGTGGTTTTGACGGTTGATTGCGAGTATTGATTTGAGGTGCTGTCGATTGGGTTATGAATTAAAAGTAAAAAAAAATGGAATTATTACATCAGGAAATGAGTACATCTTTAACGTATTATTTTTCTTCTGAAAAATGTGTAAATTTACCTCTTTTCTAGGGTTTTTTTTTCAAAATCTAAATTAAGGTTATTTTACATCACAATAGAGGTACAGTCCAGCCTCAATTATCTGAAGTTTTTGATTATCCGATGTTTCGATTATCCGAAGATGATTATACCTTTCAATCTTAAACAATAAATAATTTCATAAAAAAGAGAAAAAAAAAATAAAAAATCTTAATCAATTCTTTACGGTGCAACGCTGTTTTGAAAGTTTTTTGTTTTCCAGACTTAGATTAGTTTTTTCACTAAAAGTTAGATGCTTTTGAGTCATAGTGCACAACGGTGCAAAATCTGGTCCAAAAATACGAGTTTTTTAAAAAAATATAATTTTTAAAAAATATCGAAAATGTGGTCCAAAAAATATTTATATACAATATAAATCAAATTTGCAATTGAAAAGTACTTTACCGAATTTTTGATGAAGTGCACTGTTTTGGTTTTGAAGTTATAGTCACTATTAGGTTACTCATTTTATTTTATTTTTTTAATATTTCTTAAAAGAAGGCTAGCCATGAAAAAATGAGGGCTGAGAAAATTGCCTGCAATTTTCTATCTGAGACATTGATAATTCAACAATAAGTTTCCAAGATACAGCCTCACAAAATTTCAATCGATGAAAATAAGTTTTTCTAAGCGTCAACTTAGGCCGATGTTGATATTTTCAAAGTTTTGGTGGTCAAGAAGAGGGGTGACGGGGGGAGGGGTTTGTTGATTTTAAATAATTTGAACCAATTAAAAGCTGAGCAATTCTCACGAAATCGGTCTTTTTAATTTTTGTATTTTTTAATCCAGTTCGCATCGTACTCTTGATGCGACCAGTCGCATAAACCAGAGTTCCTTTGTTCAAGTGTTTTTTGCTTTCTTTTCCACACCATCGGGTGTGGAATCGAGTTTTCGCGTCAAATCATCTAATTGTGATTAATTTGTGCTTCGCCATCACAACTATGTCTCAAGTGCAAACTCGTGAGAACACCTTCAAGGTGCTTCTATCGAACTTCCCAAAACGCCCAACATTTGAAGAGCTGCACAAGTTTGTGCACGTTAATCTGGCCTTGAGGCCAGAGCAAGTGAAAAGGCTCCAGATCAACCATGCGCAAAATTGCGCACATGTTAAGTGCAGTGAGTTGAAAATCGCTCAAGACATTGTTGCTATGCACAACGAAAAGCACGAGCTCGTGATTAACAAAACCAAGGTCAAAGTTCGGTTGATGATGGAGGACGGGGGAGTGGAGGTCAAGATCCACGATCTCTCCGAAAACTTCACCGATGACGAAATTGTGGCCTTTCTTCGGCACTACGGTGATGTCTTGAGCATCCAAGAAACAGTCTGGGGAGAAAAATTCGCATTCCGCGGCGTATCGTCAGGAATCCGGATTGCAAAGATGGTGCTTCGCCGCCATATTAAGTCATTCGTTTCAATCAGAAACGAACTAACGCTGGTCACCTACACAGGTCAACCAGCGACGTGCAGACACTGCACACTAACTCAACACATAGGGATGTCATGTGTTGAAAACAAAAAACTTCTCGGCCAGAAGGCCAACCTCAGCGAGAGACTGAAAAGCGCACAGACAACTGCACCACAAAGCTACGCTGGTGTGGTGAACGAAGGTACCTCCACCACGGTTTTGCAAACCCAAACTGCACCACCACAAACAAATCCAATCGACTGCATCAGTATCTCGGGGACCGACACCGCGACGATCTTGCCGAATCACTCAACTGAGATCACGAACGAGCTCAGCGGAATCGGCACTGGAGACGACAACGAACACCAAATCGAGAACTCACGAAACGAAGAGAGCAACGATGAAGAGATGCCAATCTCTTTGACGCCTACTAACATGATCTTGGAAAACAATTTCAAGGTCCCTTTTCCCATCCGGGACCCGAAGACATCGCCATCTTTGGATACCATCTCAGAGAGCGAAAGTGATATCTCTCCTGGAGGCTCTGCGCCCAATTCGGGCCGACGAGGACCCGGTCGCCCGAAAAAGAAGAAGACGCGCCATTGAAGCTCAAAGATAGAAAAATCTGTATCTTTTGAAGTAATTTTTTGATCGATTTGGTGTCTTCGGCAAAATTGTAGGTATGGATACGGACTACACTGAAAAAAAATGATACACGGTATGAAAAAAGTCTTGTAATTTTTTATTTAACTTTTTATTTTTATTTTTTATTTTGTGTTTTTTTTTTTTTTGCATATCAAGTTTAAGTGATTTGCAAAAAAAAAACACTATTTTTATTTAGTTTTTTGATTTTTGATATGTTGTAGAGGACATTAAATGCCAACTTTTCAGATATTTCCAGGTTGTGCAAAAAATCTTTGAGCGAGTTATGAAATTGATAGTTTTCAAAAAAATCGAAATATTGGTCGCAAAAATTTATCAACTTAATTTTTCGGTGCAAAATCAAATTTGCAATCAAAAACTACTTCAGTGAAATTTTAATTAGAGGCACCGTTTTCAAATCAAGGCCATTTTAAGGTGACTTTTTTGAAAATAGTTGCAGTTTTTATTTTTTTTTAAACCAGTGTCCATGTTTGTCCACTTTAGAAAAAAATATTTTTGAAAAGCTGAGAAAATTCTCTATATTTTGCTTTACTGAACTTTGTTGATACGACCCTTAATTGCTGAGTTATCGCCATGCAAAGGATTAAAAACATGAAAATTGATGTTTACCAAGTCTCACCCAAACAACCCACCATTTTCTAATGTCGATATCTCAGCAACTAATGGTCCGATTTACAATGTTAAAATTTGAAACATTCGTGAAATTTCCCAATCTTTTCGAAAACAATATTTTCAAAAAACTAAAATCAAAACTAACATTTCAAAAGGGGCAAATATTCAATATTGCCCCCATTTAAATATAAGTCTTGGTTTAAAAATTTTGAATTTTTTTTTTTTCGAGAAGATCTAAAAATTTCACGAATGTTTCATAGTTTAACATTTTAAATCGATCCATTAGTTGCTGAGATATAGACATAAGAAAACTGTGGGTTATTTGGATGAGACTTAGAAAACATCAATTTTCCTGTTTTTTAACCTTTGCAGGCAATATCTCAGCAACTAAGGGTCGTATCAACAAAGTTCAAAAAAGCTAAATATAGAGAATTTTTCTATAATTTTTTTAATTTTGCGAGCGATATTTTGAAAAAAACAGTATTGGTTAAAAAAAAAATTTCACAACCTGGAAATTTCTGAAAAGTTGACATTTGATGTCCTCTTAAACATATCAGTGTATTCCATATCCATGCCCAAAACTTTGACGAAGACACCAAATCGATCAAAAAACTACTTCAAAAGGTACAGATTTTTTAATTTTCATACATCATTTTGCAATTTTTTGTCTCTTATATTAAAATGACAAAAATGTACAAAAAAAATTAAAGAACATCATCTGATAGATAATTTTTCAGTTTTAATGATATAAATAACGAAATTTCATTTTTTAAATAATTCATTTTTTTTATTTGCCCCTCAAACTTATGCGAGCTTTCAATTTGGCCCGCCATTCAAAAAAATTGGGGTTTTTGATACATAATTTTATGAATATCAAACCGTGTATAAAAATTTAACTTTACTATATAACAATTTTCTTCTATTTTTTACAGGTAAGTCATCTAACATTTTGTCAACTTATAAAGCAACCCAATAAGCGTAAGTACACACGCAGAAAAAAGAGTTCCTAAAATCGTGAACAAGCGTTCATGAAAATGGGAACCACGAACAAAGTGTTCAAATTCCATGGTACGTTTTTCGAAATCGTACCATGAGATTTGAACACTTTGTTCGTGGTTCCTATTTTCATGAACGCTTGTTCACGATTTTGGGAACTCTTTTTTCTCCGTGCATAATACAGTTAAACAAATCATGATAAATTAACTTCGTAAAGACCGAAAATTTTGCTCAGAATTCTTCGAAATTCATTAATTGTTTAAATTGAATAATTGTGACCTAGAGCCCAAGTAAGAGCAAAATCGGTCAAAAAAATTAATATTTTTTTTACTAACTCAATCGGTTGGAACGTGTTTCAAGTTTAAACATCGCCAAAAGTAAGATTCTTAAAACAAAATCTAATGCTCTATAACTTTGTCGAAGGATCAAAAGCGCTACGATCTCTTGAAAAGTTATTTTAGAGTTTTATATTTTCTTTAAAATATTTATCAGACTCAAATTAATTACAAAAATGATGATTTCTTGTTGAAAATCAATCGGACAGAAAAGCAAAAGTTCAGTTTAAATTTCTCGCTTACTTTTTCATAAGGTCCTAGGTTCACAGTAACCCAATCCCATAGTAAACTTGATTTGTAAAGAGAGAAAAAAAAGATTCGTTGATGCACCATGCGACTCCACGTAATGACCTCTCCCAGAATCAACTTGCAACAAGGTGATCATCACTGCTGGAGTCACAGCTACCAAAGCTAACAAAGAGAACGAAAAATCACGTCAACAGAACCAAGCGAGAGAGACCCGCTCTCTCAACTTCCTTCACCCACCGACGATCGGCTTTTCCTCCTGCTGCTTCCGACTCGGAAAAACTCACACCAGTTGATTGCACCCTCCCAGTGCTGTTTGGAGGCAGATTTCCTCTCACCTCGACAACCACACACATCAACAAACAGCAGCGAGCGTCATCACCACGGCAACAAACAGAAAAAGAAAAAAACAATCTCGGAGAATCTCGTTCTTTGCCAAATCTCTCGTTCGTGGTTTGTATTCTCTCTTCGCAAGGCAGATTTTTCGCTCTCCCTCTCTCAGCATCGCGGTGAACAACAACAAAACCCATCCCAGTTGGCGATAACTGGGTTGATTTAGAGCGCGGGGGAGGCAAACGTGTTGATGCACTGGCTGGCACACACAATCGCCATTAGCATGGAAAAAGAGTGGGAGTGAAGAGAGAGACGGAGGAGAAACGCGGTGTAAACGCCCTGTACCTTGGCTTTTGGCTGCTGCTGCTGCTGCACACGAACGATGACGTGCTCCGCAAACTGACTCTCTGGCTCTGTCGCCGTGAATGGCGTTGATGGCCTCGGTTTCGCGGCTATGTCGAGAGAGTTGTGAGCGCGGTGTTAAGAGTTGTTTTAGGGATGTTATTTGTGGTACTAATTTTATTTTTTATAACTTTTTAGAAAAAAAACTACGTATAAAAAGCTATCCAATTTGATTGCAAATGTTTTTGAAGCATGTTCATTTTTGACACAGAGACTGGCCAAAAAAATCCAACAATCAATGTTTTAATGATATACCTGACCAATGTTTTGTTTATGTTAACTCAAAGATGGGCCAATTCAACTTGAAAAATAGTGAGCTATGGTAATTTTTTCGTATTCAAACAACTTTTCAGCAAACTCCACTTAAATGAAAGCTAAATGAGTGAAATAAACCTTTGCAAATGTTAGGTTTGGTCTAACAAAATTGAGAAAAAAATTCTCTGTATCTTTTTTTCACATTGAAAATTAGTCCAATATTTGCTGATGTAACGAAAGGCGAATATCCTTCGGGAAGTCGCGTGTTTTCGCCTTTCTTACAAGTGCCCTTACAAACTGTGTACAAAGTACACGTACGCGACTGCCGGTGGGATATCAAAGGCTAGTTTTCGTATTCGTTTTGTCTCAGTGAATTTTGTAACATTCATATGAAGTAGAGGTGGGCAAAAATAGAGCGAACCGCTCAAAGAGCCGGTTCACTGAAAAGAGCGAACGAACCGTGGCTCACAAAAAAAGAACCGCGGTTCTTTTTCAAACACAGGTCTTTTGAAAGAACCGTTTCAATATGGGATTATTTTTGTTATAAATATAATTTATTGAATTTCCAAAAAATGTAGCATTAAATTTGTTTTTGAGAATTGAAAATGCAATTTAAAAAAAATCATTGCCTATAAAAAATAATCCCAAATAATAAATGGTTTTCTAAACAAAATGAAATAAACTGTTCATTGTACAACTGAGTGTACATTAAAGTAATACTGGAATACAAATTTTAGCATTTCAAATAGCATAACTTGTCAAATATAACCAAAAATCTACTGAATATTTGAGAGATTTTGGAAAAAAAATAATCATTTTGTGCGATTAAACATAAGCGTTTAAAGATTTTATCTATTAAATCAGAATGTGGAGAAGAGGTCACAGAATATTTTCTCCAAATAAAATATCAGCATTAGTTCAATTCTTGCAAAAATAAACGCAATTTTAAAAATAATGGCAATTTTTCCAGAATCCTAGATTTAAGTTTAGATGCCATTCAATTACTCGAATGTTTAGTTTTGAACGTTTTATTTTTTTTGCGACTTTGGCCAGAGTTGAGGGGCATAAACTTCAAAAAATATTTGGTACGGCCTTATTTATAAAAGTCCACTGTAAAATAACTTTTAAAATCACACGATTCTTGAAAAAAAAAACCCTTTTCATCCAAATTTTGAAAAAGAGCGAAAGATCCGTTCAAAAGAGCGGCTCTTTTTAAAGAGCGAACGAAAATGAGCGGCTCCTAAAAAAGAGCGGTTTTGCCCACCTCTAATATGAAGCCATTCCCCTGAAAATCAATTTCCAGAACATACTATTCCCCAGAAAATGTTTAACAGTCCAGCCTCGATTATCCGAAGCCTTGATTATCTGAACAATAAAAATGTTCCAAATGCTGAGAAAATTCTCTACAATTTGCTTTTTGAAAATTGGAGCCTAACATTTCAAAAGGGAACAAAACTTTTGTAAACAATAGTGTATCCCTTTCACTCAAATGACAGTTTGCATAAGGTGTGAGAGGGATACACTCTTGTTTACAAAAGTTTTGTGCCCTAATGCAATGGAAAGCACGAATTATTGTTTGTCTGTTTGTTTATTTTCTCTGGTGGCGTAAGGTTTGCACATTTTAAATTGCTACTTCCGATGTTGTTCGGCGTGCATACAAAAAAAATATAACCTTAATTTATTAATAATAATTGAAAGTACAAAAAAAAAGTGGCGCTTTAGTACATATTTGCAGGTTTCATTTTCTCAACTCCTCGGAATTTTGTTATAGATTTTTAAAATCACGACATCCATTTCAAAAGGGCTTAAGTTATAATATTAAACTGTTCAAAGTAGTGATTTAAAAACTTTGGAACATGTTTTTAAGTTGCGAAAATTTCACACAAGTTTTACTTTTTAACATTGAAAATCTGATATATGGTCTCCAAGATATCATCGGTTGAAAATGGAAGGTCAATTAATAAGGATAAACTTAAAAAAAAACTATTTTTTGGCAATTTTCTTTCTTTGCAAGATCAGCAACTAATAGTCGGATCAACAATCAAATCAAAAACCAAATTGTGGAAAATTTTCTCAGCGTTTTGAATATATTTTTTGAATGAACACTATTGTTCGAAATTTAAAAAAAATATTTTGTTGAATAATTTATCCTTAAACTGGCTGTAACTCAAAAGCTTTATCAAGATTATAAAAGAGTACTTTTCGATCATGAATACAATTTTACATCAAATATTTGGTGCATTTTTGATACTTTCTAAGAAAGATTTTTTTTTCAAAAAAATCATAACTTTCCAAAATAAAACGTCTATCAAAAGGTGGCAACGTATCGTTTATAACTAATTATTTGAAAAATTGGTTATTTTTTTAGTGTGTAACAATTTTTTCTGAACAGTCGTAACTTACTGAGAATTTTGGCTCGAGTTCAAGCCTAAATCGACTCGAGGCTCGAGCCAAAATTCTCCCTGGAAATCATAACCTATAACTTTGCCGATGACACCAAAACGATCAGTATAATTTAATAGCTTTTTTTTATTAACAGACCCTATTTTTATGAAGACTTATATGAATGCAAAATTGATTTTTGGGACATATGAAATCGATGGACAATGCTTCACACAAATAAAAAAAAAATAAAAGTCGATTTGCAAAATTCTCTCATACAAAATCATACAAAAATTATAATTTTTTTTTAAGATGCTAAATCAAATTTGATAATGATCTGAAATTTTATGTCTATGATTTTTGTAAAATGATCACTGTTTTTTGCAATTTAAAATCATTGGAAAAGCATCCCTTCAAAAAACATATTCGAAAATCAGAGAAAATTTTCTTCAAACTTTGTTGAGACTATGCTTAGATACCGCCTCTTTAGGTTGAAAAATGTGAAAAGTGAGTTTTTTTTTATTTCCACATAATAAGCAATTTTTTTTAATCGATGGAATCGATGGAACATTTTTAAAATGTTCTGCACTTTTAGATATTTTTTTTAAGAATCATGCCTCACTTGAAAATTAAAAAAAAAAACGCTTTAAAAATGTTAAACCTGATAAAAAAAATATTTTCCATGAGATGCTAATCTTAACCTGCAACTTAGCTGAATTGGTACCTTCAATCAGAAAATTCCTTCTTCGGATGCATGTTTTCGAACATTCCTAAGCCTGTTTTAAATGTTTTTTTTTTTTTTTTTATTAAACTCAATAATCACTTTGTTGAGCGTTCTTTTTGGAAGATGAAAAATAATTTTAAAACCATGTACATATATTATTTATCAAATACTACAGTTTTCATTTTATATTCCAAAAATTGTGTTGTTGAAGGAACAGAAGGAATAAATTAAATGTTGACTGATTTAACTTTTTAACACTTGTTTAACCTTATGCCTATAATATTTTAGCGAAACGGAAATTTCCTTCAATATTGATAAAAATGTTTGATTTAACGTGTTATGAATTTTATTCCTATTGACATGACCACCCCTAAGACACCTCCAAACAGGCAGAAGCAACACCTCTCACAGCTCATTTACTGCTGCTGCTGCTTACTCACTCTACACTCTAGCCGCACTGACTGCTTGCCGGCGCGGTCCGAAACCTCAAACCTTCGGCTTCAACTCTGCTACTTGGCAGTGTTACCTACTAGCCGTTTTTGTGTAACAAACGCCGCGGAGAAGAGTTCAGTCAATGCGCAACCGTCGACGTCGGACGTCCGCTGCTGCTCTCTCGCTCTCAAATTTCGCGCGAGTTGTTGATGCTGTTCAAGTCGGATGTGCTACCCAACTCTTGGTTCTAGCGGCTGTATCAGAGTGGCAGACGTTACAGTACGTGTTCGGACTTCACGGTCGTCGGAGTTTATACTTTGTCGCCGTCGTGGGGGAAAAACCTTGAGCAAATTACAGAATTAGTCTGTTTGTGGATTTTTATCTTGTGGAACTTGGTGAATCAACCCTTTGAGATTTTGGGAAGTTTGCTATCAGTTGACCATAAGTGTTGAGAAGAGAGGCTAATTTAAGCGCAAAAAGTGGAGAAAAAATTGTGTGCTAGACACAACACTCAGTGTGATGAAGACCGGAAAATTTGGGTGAAACAGGAAAAATTGCCTCGAGAAGAGTCTGGCCCGAGTCGATGAAGCCGAAACAATAATTTGTCGGACGAATCTTCTTCATCGGGTGGAAAATTGCCTCCCTGTGGGAGTATTGGTGCAGAAGAACAACACACAGGTGTAGTCTGGCTGTCGGCCAACCAAAAACAAAGTCGTCGAACTAATGAGTTTGCGAAGAACCTCAAGTATTCAACAAGCATCAGAAAGTGACGGCCTGTGTAGCTAGAAGAGTTCCGAAATCATCATCCACCAAGGTGTGTAACAAGAAAGTCGTTCGTGTATTTCTGTGTAACATGGTTGTTTTTAACAAAACTGGTGAAACATTGAAGATCGCACCCAACAGAAAAAATGTCATGTTGAAGCCTTGAACCAAAATTAAGCCAACTGTTCAGAACTAGTGAAACAATTGAAGCGGCTCAAGAAGATACTTAGCACGTGACTAAGCAGACTTGAGCACCCCACAGCGTTCAGCGTCGTGACACATAATTGTAATTGTCGTTGTTGTTGTTTTTGTTTTCTGTTACCGTTTGTAATTATCGTTTTAATTTTCGTCGTCACATACAACCCCCACACACACATACTCATACATCTGAAACACCACTACTACCACATCGTCATGCGATATGAGCTGTACGGAGCTTATGCGGTGCACCGAAGTGGGTAGGTACGTCTGGGATTTGCTTTTTTGAAGAAAAATCTAAGCTGATCTTAGGTTTATTTGGTAAAAGAGCAAAAGGTGGTTGTTACTAACTTTGTTTTTTATTTATTTATTTATTTTTTCTATTTTACCCATAGAGATTCGGAAACCCGAAAACATTTCAATAGAAAATAGAAGTACAAGTGACTCAAACCAGTTCAAAATGTTTTCCATGCATTTTTTTTTCATTGATTAAGATTTTTCATCATTTAGTCAAACTTTGGCAAAGTTTAGAAAAATAAAATCTAGGAATACAAAACACAAAAAAGGAAAACCGCATTATAGATAATGGTTAAAAGTTGCATAACAAGCCTGAAATTATCAAAAAAAATAGAAAAAAACATGCAAAAAAAAACAAATAAAACAAAAAAAGTAAAACACAAATCAAAGGATTTAATAAGTAAACTAAAGTTGCTTAGAATTACCTTCTAAGCAAGTTAAAATATTTTAGAAAAATTGAAAAAGAAAAAAAAACAAATTGGAGTGTAAATTTTTTATACACAAAATACGGCCGTCGCAAATATTTTTCAAAGTTTATGTTATTCCAGTTATTATTAATTTTTTTTCTTATTTTAGAATTTTGATTTTCTTGATTCTTAAATTAGCAAAATCTTTATAACTTTAAGACAAATTTGATTTCATCGGTGATCCTTAAATTAAAAATAAGCAAATAGATTAAAAATCCTTTTATTTAATTTTGAAATGCATAAATAAATGATGTACAAATGTATTCCAAATACTGTAAACGTGGTTGACATTGATAGGATTTCAATAAATTGTTCAAATTTAATTCACACGGAAAGTCTTAAGTTATATACATTTTTTAAACATGTACATGCTTCGAAAAATAGTTTTTTTTAATGAAAATTGATATTTAAAAAAACGGGGTAACTTTGATAGTCACTGTGTTTCTTAAAAATTTCAGCCTAACAGTTTGCAAAATTCAATTTATAAAGTTTAATTGACCATAGTTACGGTTACTTTTAATGTTTCGTTTTGAAATGATCATTAGACATTATTAAAATAATTTTTTTGCAATTCCACTGTGAAACTGTCAACTTTTCCTGCCCTTCTGGAGAAACGAAACGGCCTACTTTTCCCTACCAAAAATAACAGAATGGAAAATTAATACCATTCAATAACAGTGCTGAAAAGTTCTACTTTTCAGCACTGAAATGGGTGCTGAAAAATTGAACTTTTCAGCACTAGTATCGAAATGTTACATTTTTCAATATTGTTTTGTTTTGAACGATGAATTTACCAAGAATTAACTAAACACATGAATGTTTGACATAAAATTCCATTAAATAAGCGTTTTTCGGAATTGCAAAAAATGTTGTAAGCAACTCGTTGCAAAACTTGATTTTTTCAGCACTCGTCGTATTTATCCAACTCGGTAAACCTCGTTAGATAAATGTACAACTCGTGCTGAAAAAATCTTCTTTTTGTAAATTGTTGCATAAACTACTATTTTGATATCAAAACAAATTTTTAAGCATGGTAATTCATTTTTTTAAATATACTAAGAAACTTGTGTGTGTGTGTGTGTGTGTATGTGTATGTGTGTGTGTATGTGTATGTGTGTGTGTATGCAACCAACCAAACGGGACCACGCGGTCGCTTCTTACAAATTGAGTTGTTTCCATGTATTTTTAGATCTCCACCCTATACATGCAAATAACTCGCACAGGCATTTCGAAGGTGTTAGCTCTGCCGAGCTTCGGTGACCCATTTCTACGCTGGCTAGCCGAGCGCGAGGTACTTCAGCTTTGTCGACAAGCCCCGCCCTGAAGAACGTTTGCACCAATCGGATTCAAACGTTATTTAGAACTTCCGAACCCTTGTCAAATGGACAAGGACCCAGCGCGTATATAGTTGATAGCAACAGTATTCCTAATTTCAGTCATAATTCACCAAGTCGCGATGGCCTAGTGTTTAGCATTTTTACTTACCAATCCAAAGGACGGGGGATCGAACCCCGACTCGAGCGGCTTTGATTTTTCGTTTATGTTCATAGTTTCAAGATTTATATTTCCTATACTTTCTCGGTGGGAGCAGTATGGGAATCGAACCCAGGACCATTCGCTTTCAAAGCGAACCCAGTAACCAGTCAGCCACGGCCGCTCCACTTAATATACTAAGAAACTTGTTCTACTGAAAATGTCTATAAACCTTAAGATATTTTGTAATTCTGTTTCAGTAACACTTAAAACTTTTAATTGATTTTAACTGTTCTTAGTGTGACATTGTCCACAAAATCCGATAATGTTTTCGATTCAAACTCATTTTCATTGAAAAAAAAAAACATAACACTTTGAGAATATTTAAATAATAAGCTTTATCCATGTTTTCTTAATAACAGTTAACTAATTTCAAAAACTTCACAAAATTTGTTGAAAACTACTACATGAGGTGCTGCTGAACCTTAATATTTATTTTCTTAAATAACCTTAAATATTTGCTTCAAAATCTTGATCCTATCAATCGGTTTACGGTTAGTTAAAAGCAACTGAAATAATTTTTCAATTATAATTATTTTTTTCATCAAATTTTTTTTTTGTTTTTTTGGCTATTTTTTTGTTTTAAAATTCTTTTGTTAATCTTGCTTTATTTTTACAAAGCAATTCTGATCATCTCTCACCACTGGTTTTTTGTTCAGGTATATTTATACCTGAACAAAAAACCAGTGGTGGCTTTGATATAATGGGTTACATACATGTAAAAAATCACAAAATTTCATATTGTGGAAATTTATTAAATCCGCTTAAAAGATAATGTCTAGATTAAATTTTCAAAAGTCCTATCTGCATAGGAAACCCATGATGGATCAATTTACGGGTGCCACGATATCTCTAGATGGGATGGACCAAATTGGCTGAAATTTTGCGTATGCAAGTGTGCATGACGAAGCCCGACTTTGAAATTATGAATTTTAAAAAATTACAAAAATCAAAAACAGTCGATTTTTGATATGAAAACCATAAAAATATTTTCATCTTTTTTTTCAAATAAACTTTTTAAAAATCGGCATTTGTCATGCACACGGGACCGGTTTGAAGAAGCTTCACCAAAATTTTGAGCCGAATTGGTCAAAGCAGAGTTGAGATATCGTGGCACCCATTTTTTGAAACTGCTAACTCCAAATAGCTAAATCTCGGCAAGGATACAACCAAGTATCTTCAAATTTGTTTTGTTAATACATGAAAATATATATTTTAATGCCCTGAAAACAAATTTAAAAGTAGTTTAAGTGTGTGCTCAAACCAATCGCTTACATTTTTGCCAATTATCATGTATGTAACTCCTTAATTCGTTGATTTATACACAGAAAAAAATGTGAATTTACTCGATACGTATAAGATGAATCACATGTAAACTCAGTTGATGAAAACTTGAGATTCGACGTAAACGGTCGAATCACACGTAAAATCAAGTTTTTACGTATAATTTGTTGAAAATATACATCAAATTGCACCTAAATTTAAATGTTTAATGACGTGCTAACTTGTTACATCATAAGTGATGTAACATTCGGAAATATTTTTTTGTGTGTTGTCAAATTATTGAATTCAGCACGAACATGTTGTTGAGTTATTTTTGTTGAGTTTTTGAGTAAATTTTAATTACCTTCAACAATTTCAATATTTCAAACTGGTATATTTTATCATGTTTTGAAAACGACAAACACCAATACTTTTCTATATATTTAAAGCTTCAACATTTAGTTTGTCATTAAAGTACGTACATATTAGGGTGACAAGAAAAATTGAAAATGTTGGCAAATCTTAAGAGATGGCTCGATTCTTTATGTCAAAATATGTAACTGTGCCTATTTTTAGTCAAGTCGGTTAAGGTTTAAGAGTCGCTATTAATCGTTGAAATTTGTAAGAGAAAAATCGAAAAAATGAATGGGAAAAAGCAAAAAATTTCAAAATTCCACCAAAAGGTGGCGTTAAATGTGTCGGATCATTGTCAATTTATGTTAAGTAAAATTTGATGAAAATAACTTTGTCGGATGCCGCAAAAAAAAAGATTTTTATCTCACCAACTTTAAAGGTCAATAGCGACCCTTAAACCTTAACCGATTTGGCTCGAAATTGGCACAGTTTCTTATTTTATCTTAAGAATCGAGTCAGGGGGTATCCCTGATGACGATTTTTTTATAGTCATCGTAATATAAAAAAAAGCTCAATTTAATTTAAAATTATAAAAGGAAACATTGTTAACACAAAACACAAATTTTCAATACAATGTTTTGTTCCTCAATCGAAGTCTCAGTAAAACAGTGTAAACAGCTGCTGCTACAAGTTGTTTTGATCACGAGCAACCCTCCCACTTATCACTGTCATATCAGTTAAATCTTGTAGAGAGGTTCTTCTCGTGCTCTTCGGCTATGATGGAAGAGTAGAGCTCGCTCCGCGTTCATAAACTTCAAGTCCCCAGGAAATCAACTGCACTGAAAAGCTCAAAAAGCTTGCAAATCCCGTCATCGACGACCAGCGATAACAGCGATACTACCTCTTCGCTGATTGTCATGAAATTGGGCGAAGCGGGGCTGCAGTTCCCTTAAGCCTGGAGGAGTCCCCCACAGCTTTGAAGGTTATCGAAATTCCTGGGACGCAGGGCGCGCGCGTTGCAATTTGCATTGTTTCGCGTGCAAATTTGCCTCTCAGAGTTGTAATCTGCAGCATCCATCTCAGAATGCACATCAGTTCAAAGTAGCAGGTCGTCGTCGTCGTCGTCGTAGCGGATGCACTGTCCCTTGTTTGCAGTCCAGCAGCAGCAGCTCTCTTATCAGAACATCACCATCAGTGTGGTGCGCCGTAGCAGGTCATTTTCTCAACTTTACAAGTCGTGGCGTGCGGCTACCTGTTCGCTGATTTGTTCTGAAGGGTACTTTTTTACCGGCTGGCTGCCGGTTCTAATCGATGGAAATGTTTAGATTTTCCCAGGGCGTGGGTTCACGGACATCAGAGCGCGCGCCCGCGCCATTATTGCTTTGTTTTTGTTCTGGTGGGATTACTGGAGGTAGCGAGGTATTTGCTCAAGTTAACAGCGCACGCGGAGTTACGCAACCTCGTAACTGTGCTGACCGGTTTCTCATGATGCTCTGGAGGGAGTTGTAATTTGTGCAAGAATTTACTTCCGTGTAATCTTCGATTTCTTCTGATTACCGTCACTGACCAATTTGATGGCGATTTCCGCGGAAAAGCGGAAAATCGTAGACTTTGACAACCTCATGATGATACTGCAAACCTCTCAACCATCGCGGTCGGTCAGCGTGAATCGTGCTGAAAATTGGAAAATTATTGGGTTCTGCCGACAAGCTTTTGTTCGACCTGTTCTGCTGGAAACTCACCGGAAGGCGGAAAAGCCGCACGCGCATCTACCTGGATGTGCGCCAACGACAAGGTCAGTGCAGCGCGTTCAGAACGATGCACACGTGCTCGGCCGGATAGAGGTAGCGCGATGACCATGGCGTCGTCGAGCTTCTATCATTCAGCACAACCGAACCTTGTACGCAGGCGCCCCCTGCCGTTGACCTCCAAGTCTCCATCAGGTGTAGCTACGCGCGCCCGGAATGGATTTGTGCTCGAACTGCCAAGTTGAGAGATACCTGTTTCGCGAGCGATATGGATGATCAGCCCGACCTAACGTTGACATCTGCGTCATTTATCTCTGCTTCGGCGGTTGCACAAGTTGTGTGACCCGAGTCGCTGATCATCATCGCGCATTGTCTTCAAGGAGTCGGGCGCCGTAGAAGCGCCCCACGAAGGTCGCCGAAATGTGCGTTTGCACCTTGCAACTCTCTTGTTGTTGATGGTGCAGATTTTACCACCCTGCCGCACGTTTCGTTCCGCGAGCTTAGGCAGCACACGTAGTCGCGCGGGATCATAATTAAGCAGACTCTGGCTGGTGGTAACCTACATTCGTGCCCGCACACACACACACAGACGGTCCTGGTTTATGAGCAGCTCAAATGGCGGAGACCATTTCGCTGACGGCGATGACGTCGTCGTCGTCGTTGGCCAAGTTACATCCAACAATGACGGCCCCAGTCTCGGACCCGTCCAGAACTAACCTAGATTGGCCACTTGAGAGAGAGAGAGGCAGCTCGACACGACTCAGACATGAAGAAATATCGTTCATTAGAACAAATTGTTTATGGATTACGAAATCGCATACACACAGTGCAGCTGGGAAAAGGGCGGAAGGTTTGCGTGGAACGCCACTGCGTCGCCATTGTGCTATATTTCCCCAAATGCGTGGAGCATCAACACTTCCCGTCTTCCAAATACCTTTCGTTGTCCCTGGTGCGCGGTGGAGATGTGAAATTGGTTCTATTCCCAATTAATCCGACTTAAAAAAATCTTTTTAAAACGTCAAAATGCCACCAATCGTGAGTGGCAAGACAGCACAACAACAACTCCAACATCCGAGCTGGTTAGCTGGACCTTAATTCTGGAAAGTTCGCACACACAGAGGCACACACTGTGCGCTAATGCATGAATGTGACCAATTCATGGCAAAGTGTGGCGAACGCGGCGCGTGAAATGGGCGCACGCTGATGCACATTCTGGCCCTTGCCAAGATGATGGATTCGTGGAGTTGGCTGGGAGGAATTGTGCAATTTGCTGTTGAATATCTACTTTGTTGCAAGTAGTGCATTGTGAAGACCTTTTGGAAGAAGGGTACGGGGAGGCTGTTAAAACGAGGGGAGAGGACTTTTTTATGGATCGTTAAATTATAAAGACCGGGTCAAATCGGACTTGGAAACAACTGGCCTATTATTGAGAAGTACTTTTGCGATTTATGTTATTGTGCTTATTTTAGAAAGGTATTTAAAAGACCTTTCCAACGCGTCCAAGACATTGAAGATCTGACAAATTTATCAAAAGTTATAAGCACTTAAGTGTTATTTATACGTTTTTTGGAGGCCGGATCTCAGATATGTTGATGAAAACGTTGTCCGGAACTCTCATGCGACCTATTGTTGAATAGGTATTCAAAAGAGCTTTCCAAAGCGTCCAAAACATTGAAGATCTGACAACCCTATCAAAAGTTATAAGCATTTAAGTGTTATTTACGCACTTTTTGCAGCACCCTTTAAATGTGAGGAAGGCGCCAACCACCTAAAGGTGGATTAAGTAACGTTTTTTTTTATAGAAATTAAGTTCCCAAAAACCATATTTTCAAACTTCAAGAAAACTTTTGAGCTATACAAAAGTATAGATCAAAATTTCACGGAAATTAAAATTTAAAAAATATGATTTTTCAAAAGTATTGAAAATGCACTAAAAAAGTTTTAAAAAGTATATTTTTTGCAATCGAACGGTACATTTATTTTTCGATGAAGGGCATCCATTTCAAGCTATAGAAATTTAACGATTGATTTCAGGTAAAAGTAAGTAATTTCTTGATTTATAAAAATAATGTTGATGTTTGTCCGTTTCTCTTTTTTTCAGATATCTGTTCGCATTTTTTTTTAATTAAAAGTCGGAAAAATTGATACTGATTCAAATTGAGAAAAATATTTTTTTCTTTTGAAGACGGCGCAATTCTTGGGAAAATGTAGAGTACTATTAAATTCAAAATCAAATTATTCGCTCTACAGCTTTGCCTTGGCGTTCTCGATTGCGAGATTCCTACTCGAAACTAGGTGTCCGAAGGCTTGATTGTTGAGGCAATTGCAAACCTCTTTTTACACCTTAGCTTCCATCCACCCCGGGATTCGAACTGACGACCTTTGGATTGTGAGTCCAACTGCCTACCAGTGACTCCACCAGGACAGGACCCAGGGAGACGACTCCTACACCTGGACTGAGCTAACGATCTAACCTTTTTAGGTTAGTCCGGGGCCAACATTTACTTCCTGTCCGACGGAAGGCGTGATCAGACAAATCTCGCCTCGAAAAATGCCACCGGGACCTTCTGGGAACAAACCCAGGCCGACTGGGTGAGAAGCAACCACGCTTACCCCTACACCACGGGTCCCGGCACTATTGAATTACAAGTTTAGTTTTACACCTGAAAAAAAAATATTTTCAAATGCACATTCAATATTTTGGAAAAGCTATGACTTTTTTTTTCAAAAAAGTGGTTGTTTGAAAAAAAAAAATGTTGCAACTTTTTCTGTTTTTCTGAATTGTTCTCATCATAATCTACAACTTTGCTGAAGACACCAAATCGATCAGACAATCCCTTCCATCCAGGTTGGTTTTTTTCTAAACATTTTATTACTTTTATTTCTTCAAATTACAAAAATAATATCTTTTATGGCTAATTAATATTTTTAATGAATAAAAACAACAATTTAAAATTTTAAATGGGACATTTCTTAAGAATAAAATGAAAATCAAACCCTGTGAAAATTTGGTTCAACATCTATATCACCCTACTGTCATTGTCGCCATACTGTCGCCTTTTGCAAAATGAGGGGAAGTTTTGTTTTGATTCGCTTTTCGTCGCGAAATGTACATGGCGCCTTTTTGTTAATGCTTTTTTGTCCCAAGGTTCATGTAATCTTTTGTTTGACAGGTTGACAGGGCTACATGAATAAGCACTGTTGTTGCCAGAGATTTTGATTATTAAATAATGTCAAAATTAATCAAATAAACCATGAAAAAAGGGCCATTGTTATTTTGACGATCAATGTTATGCAATTCAAGCCAAATAATTTGTCATTTGAAATGTTTTCCTTTTTTATTCACTGTATACATTGTAGATAAGACAAATTCCAAATGTTTTTTTTTTGTATGAAAAAAAATCTGAGATGAAATTGTTAAAGACACATTTAAGGGGTTACATACATGTATATCAGCAAAAAAAGTCAGTTAATATGAGCACACACTTCAACTTGTTTAAAATTATTTTTTCAATGCATTAAAATATACCTTTTCACCTACTAACAAAACAAATTTGAAGATATTTTGTTCCATCATTGCCGAGATATAGCAATTTCAAGTTAACAGTTTCAAAAAAACGGGTGCCACGATATCTCAACACTGGCTTGACCAAATCGGCTTAAAATTTTGGTGAAGACTCGTTAAACTGATTCCGTGAGCATGACGAAGGCCGATTTTCAAAATGTTATTTAAAAAAAAAAGATGAAAATATATCTTTTTTTTTTTTTTCATATAAAAAACCGTTAGTTTTTGATTTTTGTATTTTTTAAAAAGTAAATTTTAAAAATTGGGCTTTGTCATGCACACGGGATACACTTTGAGAGTCTTCACCTCAAATTTCAGCCAATTTGGTCCATCCCATCTCGAGAAATCGTGGCACCCGTAAATCAATTCAGGGCTTAGAGAAAAACGCCAACAAAGTTTGACATGAAATATCTTCATGCAACTTTCAGGAGTGATTCATAATCATCTTTTGAGTGGATTTAACAAATATTCTGTAATAAAACATTTTGTGATTTTCTACATGTATGTTACCCCTTTAATAAATGGACATGATTACAGCCGATAACTAGGCAATTAATCAATATTCGCAAATGTACTTTGATTTTACATCTAAAAAAAATTGTTTAAGAGCGTACTTTCGACGATTTTTTCTAAACAACCATATAAAAAATTCATAACTTTGCCGAAATAAAACTTCCGTCACGGATATTTTTTTTGGGTATATTTTTTAAAAAGATTGTTTCCATTTTCGCCAACGATTCAAAATGGTTTACAAAACAAAAAGTGCAATTAAAATTCGATTGGTGAACAGGTTGAGCTTGGCCCTCAACTAATACATTTCCACTGGAGCCTTTGTGAGTGCGTCGCTGTTACTCTTCAAGGGTGTTTCTCTCGGGAACAGGGACTTGTCTTAAATTGACTTTAGTTTGTTTTACACTATTGTTAAAAAGTTTAGTTTTTCATATTTTTTTAAGATTGAGCATAAACTTCAAATTTACCGAAGATAACAAATCGGTCCCAAAATCTCTTCTCAAGATACTGCTTTTCTTCCATCGCACTTTTGTACAGACAGTCAAACAAAAAAAGTCGGACAAATGCTGGGGTCAACGACACTCTCTCCAAAAGTGTGTCAGCAAACATCATACCGAATTCCACTCCAAACAGCTTTGCTAATGCTGCACCATTCTCCTTCAAATCTCCAATTTAAATCCACCCGGACAGAAGGTAATAACAAAATTCATGCCATTTCAATAACAAATACTGTTAAAATAACAAAAAGTGTTATAGAATATTCTTGCAAAATCCATTTTTGCATAAGAGTTTAATAACGGTTTATGTTATCATAGCACAATTTGTTGATTGAAAGCCAAAACATATTTTGTTATGGAAGAATACCTCCAACTGTTATTGGGATGATCGGATTAGGCCGATGCAAATATTAAAGGGGGGGGGGCAAAAATATAAAAAATATAAAAATTTAAATAACAAGCCATAGTCTTCACATTTAAATGAAAAAAGTGTTTTAAAATGCATTTTACACTAGTTCAGTTGTTTTGCAATCATTAGTTTTCAAAAAATCTAAGATCTGACAAAAACAAAAATTGTATCAAAAAAAAAAGGTTTTGCATCGAAAATTTTCAAAAAATCTTAAGATTTTTTAATAAACCCAAACATGCTAAAAATGATTTTAAACGCAGAAGAATGTATTTTAATTTGATTTCAGCTGGTTGCACTTGAATTTT
Organism: Culex quinquefasciatus; assembly: GCF_015732765.1. Classification (NCBI taxonomy): domain Eukaryota; kingdom Metazoa; phylum Arthropoda; class Insecta; order Diptera; family Culicidae; genus Culex; species Culex quinquefasciatus. Next base: position 49,354,965 of record NC_051862.1, on the reverse strand, counting down.
CATTGAAATTTTGAAGTTTATTGTAAAAATATTTTTTTTGCCCCCTGATTTTTCGGGCCAATTTTGAAGGGGGGGGGGGGGTGACAAAAACTTTTAAAAATATTTGTACCAGCCTTAGTTGTTAAAATAACAAAAAATAATAACAAAGATTTGTTCGAAGAATAACTAAAAATGTTATAAGTCTGTTATTACAATGACAATCCAATAACAAAAAAAAAAATCAGAACGGCGAATAACAAAACTTGTTATGAATAACATAACGTGTTATTGGCCTAGTATTTTAAAATATCATAAAATGTTATTCCCACGTTATTTCCGTCTGCTCGGGCAGTCAATCTGAAATGCTTTTTTTTTCTTCTCTCCAGAATAAGCTCGAGAAGCTCCAATTTATACCACCTTTTTCGTTTTTGCACTCCTCAAATGAATATTCGGTGCAATGGCAGTTTGGAAAACGATTTGGACTCCCCCCTCGTTTTCCAAAGTTGACGATGTTGTATAATTCGATTATGTTTTGTTTTCATTTAGCAGTCTTTTTGTACAGCTCTCAATACCCAGTGAACCGAAAATTGATTGCTAATTTTTGCGGTGAACCGTACCGAGTGTGGTGAACTTTTCGATATGTCGAATGCCTCGGGTGGTTCTCAACCGTGAGTGAGCGGTGCAGAGAAACTTATCGTCGATTGACCTGCTTCAGAACTTCTCGCTGCAGTTCCAAGTAAACCGTATTATGTGCCTCCTCGGATATATTAGCCCAAGGAGAGAAGTGCACGGTGGTGGTTCAAGAAACTTGTGTGCAGTTGCCCCTTGCATGGCGGGGCGTTAATCGAATTAAAATGTGATTCAACTTAGTCAGTTAGTCAGTGAAGATCTGCGAGCTCGCGCTGATCCACATTTGCCCCTGCACCGAGGTTCTACTCAGAAGTGACTCATGGATGATGCCAGAATGTAGTAATTCGTATGGAAGAATGCATTCGCTTATCTGCGCGTTGCGCAGAATTGCTCCAAGATCTAGCTTAGTGAGGCATACGAACACAAAGGGAATCGATCCCAAAGTCGACTTGCATCATCTGGATTCACGCGTTACTAATGGTAGTGTCCGTCCAAGATGCACTACAATTAATTATTTATGAGTGGCCGCGACCATCCGCCCCCGCCGTCAACGCCAAGTAAGGAGTTGAGCTTGGAGATGCGAACACAACTACGGAATCTCTTGCGTGGATCGGCAGAATTTATCAATCACGTGGCAGGGAATTCTTCAGGTCAGTTGAGCTCTAAAACTGAGATATCGAACATCATACCTCCTCGTCAAACCAGGATTGATAAACAAAGATCTGAATGAGATCTTGGTCAGTTTATCCAGATGTGATTGATATCCGGATTCTTGTTCCGGATCAACACTCAAGTATCCAGACAATAACTCAAGCCTCAGAAATCATCAAGTCATCTCGACTTTTTCACCTTGAGCATACTAAACGTCTTATTTATTCTTTAATCACACCTCTTGAAAAACCACAAACAAGTCGGTACGATAGAGAGAACCGTCACGTTTTCCGGCGCCTGACGTGTTTGTTCTCTTCACAGTATTCCTCTTCTTCGTACAACCCGATGCACAAACCTGTCCCAAAGGGGTGCTAATGGTGGCACCCTCCAGCGTTCAGCTTAACCTTGAAATGAGCAATATTTTATTCCCAGTTAACCAGTTCCGCACAACTCTCGTCTTCCCATGACTCCTCTTCCGTCCAGCGATCCAACCAACTCTGGGATCGGATGTATTGCGCTCTCTTTCTATGGCTAGATTGATCGTTTGAAATTGCATTGACGACCGACCGGCAGCAGCAGTACGGAAGCTAGCTTGGCTCAAGGCTTTTGTTTTGCGCCTGCCATCAAGCCATCATCATCTTCTAGCACAGCAGAAACTTCGCTGCATCGCCGTACAGTCGCGGTCGAAAGTTAAGAACAATCTGTTTGATTTCTGCCCCCGTGGAGATTTTCCCTTATCCTCTTTCAAAAGAGGATATTCGACACTTGCCGTCTTCCAAATCCCTTTCCTTGCTCCTGATGTAATTACACATGGTGAAATCTAGTCTGCAATCCGCTAAAACCACCGTCTCTCAGATTCCATTCTACTTCTGATGAAGTCCAGTACCAAACTCTCGGCAACCACTGCACCAACGATGATGATAATAGGCCACACTCTGTTGCACCGGACCGACCTGCCACAGTACAGAGTTGCTGCGGTATTTGTGTGTGATCTCTTCAGAGACAACAAACACCGCACTTGTTGCTAGAACCCATCCAACCTCACACTTGTAAGCTACCCTCACACAAAAAATAATAAATGCAAGATGCATCTGCATCGGAACGAACCGCGCTCACCGCGCGCGCGTGTTCTCTCAGTTTGGCGTCTTACATTTCTGGAAGCAAAACAACTACGAGTTGGCGCGTTTTACGTAAGAAGAGACCTGCCACTCTTGGGAAGCTCCCTCCCTGAGGGAAGTTTGTTTGTTCTCCGGGTAGGGTTGGCGCGTTATCGATGACTTCCAAAGCACTGTGTGACCATAGATTAGAGGGCTAATTTGCATAAGTATGGGACAAGAAGTGACGGCAAGTGCATTTGTGGCTCGGCAGTTAGTAACTGCAGGCCGAGCCGGAGCGTGTGCACAATCGACGAGGTTTTTTTTTCCGGGAACTTAAATAATGGCCGTGGCGTTGGGTTGGCAATGCAGAGATGATGGGCAAATGGTATGGAGAGGTGGGACTTGATGTGATCAGTGTGGCAAGCTATCTTGGGTTGTGATGATACGACAGCTGTGACGGATTCAAGGATAGAACGTTACGTAAGGTAACCTTCTGGGTTTGTTCTGTTACCTCGTGATCTTTACGGTTGAATACAGTCTATGGAAATTGATTTTAAATATAAATTTTTATTTGTTTTCATTTGAAACCATAATAATAGATCAATTTATTGTCATGATCAAGTCTTGCAAAGACCAAGGTACTAATTGGTACATATCTACATACACAAATCAAATAGAGTAGTTTTCTCTACGATTTGGCACATTTTGAGCAATTTTTAAATATTCATTTTTTGATTTAGATTAAACTATGTCAATGCATTCCCTATGCCAAAAATGTGATTTTTAATAATTAGTTTTTTTCCGTACAAGTCTCCTTACAATTTTAAAGGCTGGTCATGAAAAATTAATATGTAAAATGTATGTAATTCTGAACCTTGAGAAGGGATTTTCTGATCGATTCGTTTTCGGTGTTGTAGGTTATGAATGAGACTTTAGAAAGAAAAGGTTCACGAAAAAAACGATTTTTATTTAACTTTTCATTACTTGAGTTGAGTTCCCAAAATATGTTGTTTTTTTTTTTATTTTCGAACGAGTACATTAAAAAATACATGCAACTTTCTCAATTTTTCAAAAATATGTTTTCTCCAAAAACAGAAATTTATACCTAAAAGTATAGCTATAACTTGAAAATGATACATTTTATCCTAAAAGTTGTTAAGTACTTTTTGATTGCAAATTCAATTTTGAGTAAAAAGTGATTTTTTTGCCCAGATTTTCAATACTTAGAAAAAAGAGAACACTATTTTTCAAAAAGTCATATATTCTAAACCAGCAACACCCCAACCATGGCTCAAAACATAGTGCGTGATAATGCATAATTTGGTGTAGGAGATATGAGTTTTTGAAAAGTTTTTTAGCAAAAAAAAATAAAAAATATAAAATTACACTAGTTCTTCAATTGTTTTGCTTTCATTAGTTTTCAAAAATGTAAGATTTGACGAAAACAAAACAAAAAAGCAAAAAAAAAGTTCATAGAAAATTTTCAAAAATTAAAAAGAATTTTTAATCAACCATGCGAAAGATGATTCTAAACGCAGGGGAGTGCATTTTAAATTGATTTCAGCTGATTGCACTTAAATTTCCATCCCAAGCAGACGGAAATAACTTGGGAATAACATTTCTTGATACTTAAAAATACTAGGCCAATAACATTTTATGTTATCTATAACAAGATGTGTTATTCGTCGTGATGATTTTTTTGTTATTCGATTGTTATTGTAATAACAGACTAATAACATTTTAAGTAATTCTTCGAACAAATCTTTGTTATTATTTTTTGTTATTTTACCAACTAATCCGATCATCTCAATAACAGCTTGCGGTATTCTTCCATAACAAAAAATGTTATTCCACAGTTGTTTTGGCTTTCAACCAACATTAGACCAATAAAAAAAAATTGCTATAATAACATAAACTGTTATTTTACCCTTATGCAAAAATGTATTTTTCAAGAAGATTCCATAACACTTTCTGTTATTGTAACACTATTTGTTATTGAAATGGCATGAATTTAGTTACTACCGTCTGATTGGGATTGCCATTTTGAAGTTAAAAAAAAAAAGTTTTTGTCCCCTCATTTTCAGGCTAACTTTGAAAGGGGGGAGTGACAAAAACTTTTTATCAAATTTGTTCCAGCCTTAAAGAAACAAATATATTTGAATAGCTGAAAAAATTCCCTTATATTTTCTCATTGAATCTCTGAGAATCGAGCAATTATTTACTGAGAAACAGCCTCACAAAGAATTCGAATCGATGAAAACGAAGTTTTCTATGTGTCACCCTATTAACATGTAATTTTCAACTGAAGATATCTATTGATTGATTTCGAATGTTTTTGTGAAATGTTCTGATTGCCAATAAAAATGTTTTCATTTTTTTTTTAAATCCAGCTTAATTTGTTAAGGGTCTTAAAACAGCTATTTTCCCTTATTTCAGATTTTAGACCAAATAATTTTTTTTAATTTTTATTCAAGAGATCAAAAGTTTTAATTTTATAATGAAAATCGTACCAATAGTTTTTTAGATATTCCATTTGAAAATTACATTCTAATTAGGTGTTAATTGGAGAAGTGCATTTTCATCGTTTTAATTACAAATTTGAGTTTACATCCCCAAATGATTTTATAAATTTTTGCAGACATTTTTTTACCGTGAAATTCATTTTTATTTTTATGCATGCTTTTGGTACCGAAATAGATCACACAAAGAAAAGAACTTAAGACATTTATTGACTTTTCGATATACAGTCCAGGCTCGATTATCCGAAGGCCTTGGCAAAATTTCACTTCGAATCAAGAAAACAAAATTTTTTCGTTGTCTTATTTTTGATTATTGAGCTTTAGTATGACCCTTAAACTACTTTAAAGTGATTTAGAATTTTCAAATTCCAGATAGTGGCCAAAATGGCGATCGATGTTAAAATATGAAATATTTGCGTTCTTTTCAAAAAAAAATATTTTCATGAATTTTAAAGGGCGTAATATTAAATGTTTGGTCCTTTTGAAATGTTAGTCTTGATTTAAAATTTTTGAAAAAAAAAATTTTCGAAAAGATCGGAAAATTTCACGAATGTTTCATATTTTATCATTGTAAATTGGATCATTAGTTGCTGAGATATCGACATTAGAAAATGGTGGGTTGTTCTGGTGAGACTAAGAAAACATTAATTTTCTTGTTTTTAAACCTTTGCATGGCAATATCTCAGCAACTAAGGATCGTATTAACAAAGTCCGAAAAAGCAAAACATAGAGAATTTTCTCAGCTTTTCAATTTTTTTTTCAAAGTGGGCAAACATCGGCACTATTTTAAAAAAATCAATAACAGTGACTATTTTGAAAAAAAATCCATGTTTACTTTGACTACTCCGCTCACAGAACCGGTGCCCGGTTCGACTTCCTCCCGCGTCTCAATAATGGTTATATTTTGAAAACGGTGCACTTTATCAAAATTTCACTTCAGTACTTTTTGATTGCAAATTCAATTTTACATCGAAAAATGAAATTGAAAAATGTTTGCGACCAATATTTCAATTTTTTGATAAAAATTGTATTGATTCAAAAAATCATAACTCGGTCAAATATTTTTTTCCCATTCTGGAAATTTCTGAAAAGTTGCCATTTGATGTCCACTAAAACACATTAAAAAAAATGAAAAATAGTTTTTTTTGCAAATCAAGTTTTAGTGACAAAAAGTGAAATTAAAAATCACCAATTTTTTTTCACCGTGTATCATTTTTTCAGTTTAGTCCATATCCATACCTACAAGTTTGCCGAAGACACCAAATCGATCGAAAAATTCCTTCAAAAGATACAGATTTTTGAATTTTGCCTTCCTCACCTTACTGAGGAAAGGCTATAAAATCACTCGAAAACTGAACTTCTCAATTAGACCTCCTAGACCCACCTTCATGTATACCTATCGACTCAGAATCGAATTCTGAGCAAATGTCTGTGTGTGTGTGTAGGGATGTGGGTCTGTGCACCAAAAAATATGCACTCGATTATCTCAGCACTGGCTTAACCGATTTGGACCGTTTTGGTCTCATTCGATTCGTCTTGGGGTCCCATAAGTCCCTATTGAAAATTATGAAGTTTAGTAAAGTACTTCAAAAGTTATGATAAAAAAACGATTTTGACTAAAGTCCGGAAGATTGTTAAAAGGGTGGTTTTTGTAAGAAACCCCAGCATGTTATACATTTTTAGAAAGGTATTTAAAAGACCTTTCCAACGCGACCAATACATTGAAGATCTGACAACCCTATCAAAAGTTATTAGCAATTAAGTGTTATTTATGCCCTTTTTGGAAGCCGGATCTTAGATATCACGATGAAAACGTTGTCCGGATCTATCATGCAACCGGTCGTTGAACAGGTAATCAAAAGACCTTTCCAACGCATCCAAAACATTGAAGATCTGACAACCCTATCAAAAGTTATAAGCACTTAAGAGTTATTTATACACTTTTTGGAGGCTAGTTCTCAGATATTTAGATGAAAACGTATTCCAAATATATCATGCGACCTATCTTTGGATAGGTAATTTAAAGACCTTCCCACGAGCGTGTCTATTTTGGATAGCATTACCCTTTGAATGAGAGGAAGGCACCAACCACCTAAGGGTGGATTAAGTAACGTTTTTACATATCATTTTTGTATGGCCTGCTGTCAAATTTGTATGGAAAATTTTATGGATAAACTAATGCAAAATGGCTTCTTTGAGCATACCGGAGGCACCAAAAAAGTTTCAGCCGGATAAAAAATACAAAAATAATCGAATGACCGAAATCTCAGAGAATTGCTCTACTGTGAAAAAAGTATTTTTATGCATGCGGCGAGGTAAAGCAACAAAATGCATTGAATTTAGTTTTCTTTTTCTCTAAATCTTGAAACCTCGTGCACAATCCACCAAATACATGTTTCTGACGATTTTGTATGGGGATATTTTTCGGTTATAGTATTGTTTACAGCACTGTAATGAATACTTATGTAGTGTAAACTAAAATCAATAGACATCATCAAAAGTTTTGATTCAAAAGTTAAATCCAGTTTGTAAAGATTTTATAATGATAATAATCTTTAAAATTGAGCAAGAAGTGTCACAAAACGTCTAAAGCATGATTACAGTTGCCAAATCTTAAATTAAATTTATTACACTCTCAAAATTTGTCCAAGTTTATCTCACTTTCACCTTGATGGAGCCGCACGGTGCTCAAACAAGAAACTAGCTACGCGCACGTTTGTCAGAAATGAAAACTTCTTGGCCTTCACAGAAATCGATCGTCAATGACACAAGTCCGGCTCACATCACACCTTGGAGGACTCGGCCAGAACGAACAAAAACACGTGCGAGTGTAGGTGAATGGGTGTTTAGTGTGTAGCGCGTTCGCAAATGAGCAGCAGCAACAACAAAAAGTGAACTGCGCCGGCCGGACGACGACTGCTGCTAAGCTAGAAGTAACAAGAGATGCGCCGCCAAGTCAAGATGACCTAGATTTGCGGCGTCGCGTCGACACCGACGACGCCATGTGAATTTACGCGAGTGTGTATGCGCGGATTGTTACTTTCAGAGCTGCACACACGCACGCATACGCACGGACGACCCTGAAGGCTCAAGGATTGTGATGATCGGTAATGCTAATGTGGATGAGGAGGATTTACATGCGAGAGAGAGGGAGAGGGTACTGCTTTTTTCTGAACCGAAGTTGAGCTTAACTCTTCTTTGTCTCGTTTGTGAGCACTTGTGTGACATTTGGTGTGATATTCACAATAACAATGGGGTTTGCAGTCCTTGAGGTGTGTGAAATGGACCTTTTTAAAAAAAAAAACTTGTGTAAAGTTTATCAAGCAATTTAGGGTGAAATATTCCAACTATTTCGATAATTTAAAGATTTATAATGAGTTGTTTTTATAGCTGACCCAAAATTATATTCTTTAAATTTCAAAAACAACGAAAAACAAAATCTTTAAACACAATTTATTCGCCATGTACAGTAGCTTAAAAAAGAAAGTTTCTTGTTAGTTTTTGTGATAAAAAGTAAAAAAAATACATTCATTAAAAGAAGACACCAAATCAATCAGAAAATCCCTTTTCAAGATTCGAATATTTCCGTAGCACTTTGATAGGATCAGCCCCTAATATTTGATACTTCCCATAAAAAGCCATGAAATAATATATTTTTCTGTATCAAATACACTAAATTCCTCACATTTTACCGATTTTCCGTTGAGGTTATGGGAATACTTATAATTTTCTTGTTTATACATTTTTTTTTTTCAAAGACGGTTGCAACTTGTTGGGTGGCACTCAAGTCGAGAAAACGGGAAAAAATTGGGAATTCGTCAAAATCCACGAAAAATCGGGAATTTGAGTTTTTTTTTTTGAAAATTGGGAAAAGTCGGAAATCCCGAGCATACTTGGTTGAAAATTATTTTCTTACTCTCAACAAATTTTGCTATATTTTATACAATTTAAAACTGATTTTACTTAGGTAATTGGTCATCAGCACTAGCCTTAAAATGAAAGGTTTTTTTCTTTTATTTTGAAAACGAAAAGACTGACTAAGAAATTAATAAACCTTAAAAATATTTAATGATTTTGATTGCATGTATTTCACAAAAAAAAATCATATTTTTATGAATGAAATGAGTTTTTTTTTTTTGTACTAATTTTATCAAATAATAGTTGACATCTAACTTCAAACTTCAAACAACAACAAAACTAATGAATACTAATTGAAAAAAAAATTCAACGATTATGATCAAATGATATGTCGCATTTTTAGTTAAAAATTATCAAAAGATAAACTTAATTCATTAAGAAGATAGTTTCAAATATGTTTTCCAAATGTTTGATTCTTCTATTGTGAGTTTGGATCAATTACAATAGATAAAGCTTGATTTTCATAGAGCATAAAAACTTAAATATCAAAGAATATTCAAACGTTTTTCGAATTTCCAAACGTTTGCAAAATTGAAAAATTATTTTATTGAAGTTATGACAAAATCATCAAATTGCATTTTTATTTTGGTCAAGTAATTAAAACTACAGTCCAGACTCGATTATCCGAAGTTTCGATCTCCAAAGTCTCTAACAAACTTTCGGATAATCGAATCATGATCTATTTTTTTTGTGAATGCCTTTTTAATCATTTTAGTTAAATTTGAATGGTTGAATACCTTTTTAATTACAAAATGCACTTTTTTAATATTTCATCACCGCCATCTTGGATTTAAAATTTCTAAATCACTTTAGAGTAGTTTAGGGGTCATATTTAAGCTCAAATATCAAAAATAAAGCAACGAAAAAAAAATGTTTTTCGTGTTTCAATTATCCGAAGTGAAATTTTTGCGAAGCCTTCGGATAATCAAGTCTGGACTGTATGTTTAAAGAATTTGTCTCTTAAAATATGTCGCATGAAATGAGTGTTAAAACATGGAGTCTTATTAAACTGAATCTTACTCAAGATTAATTAATGGATTTGCGATGCCTTATAAAAGTCAGTCTTACAATTTTTATTCTAGATCATGGCTTGCTAAGAACACATTTTTTAACTGATTCAACAATTGGAGCCTAACATTTCAAAAGGGCACATAACTTTTGTAAACAATGGTGTTTCCCTTTTCCTCAAATGACAGTTGAGCAACTCTCTAAGAAATCGGCCGATTTTGACCATTTTTATTTTTTGTATTTTTTTTATTTGACTTAAACTTTGTGGGGGCCTTCCCTATGACCAAATTAGCTTTTTTGCGTCATTGGTTCACCCATACAAGTCTCCATACAATTTTGGCTGCTGTCCATACAAAAATGGTATGTAAATATTCAAACTGCTGTAACTTTTGAGTGAATTTTCTGATCAATTTGGTGTCTTGGGCAAAGTTATAGGTATTGTTGAGGACTTTTGAGAAAAAAAAATAGGTTCACGGAAAAAAATTGCAGATTTTTCTATCAACTTTTTTTTCACTAAAACTCAATTTCCCAAAATACGTATGTTTTGATTTTCGAGATTTTTTGATATGTTTTAGGGGACAAAAATCCGCAACTTTTGAGCCATAGAGAAACATGGTCAAAAAATCTGCCGCCGAGTTATGATTTTTTGAAAAAAATGTGATTTTTGGAAAAAAATCAAAGTTTCATGCAAAAACAAGTTTGACATTATTTTTCAATGCAAAATTGAATTTGCAATCGAAAAGTAATTTACAGATTTTTTGAAAAAGGGCTCCGTTTTCAAGATATAGCCAACAAAAGTTTGATTTCAGCGAAATATTTGCAGTTTTTCAATTTTTAAAATAGTGACCATTAGTGACCATTTCTAAAAATACTTTTTTTTAGTTCAGAAAGATCAGAAAATTTGCTATAAAATTGTCTAAGAGATATTAAAGATTGGACCTCGGGTTGCTGAGATAGAGCCGCTTTAAGAAAAAGAAACACGAAAATTTAAGTTTTCTTAATCTCAACAAAATAACCCACAATTTTCTAATGACGATATCTCAGCAACTAATGGTCCGATTACCAATGTTAATACATGAAACATTCGTGAAATTTTCCGATCTTTTCGAAAAAGATATTTTGAATTTTTTTAAATCAAGACTAACATTTTAAAAGGGCCAAACATTGAATATTACGCCCATTTAAAATGCCAGTCTTGATTTAAAAAATTTCAAAATATTTTTTTCGAAAAGATCGAAACAATTTACAAAAATCACTATTTTTTTCAAAAATTTATAACTTGGTGGCAGATTTTTTGACCATGTTTCTCTATGGCTCAAAAGTTGCGGATTTTTGTCCCCTAAAACATATCAAAAAATCTCGAAAATAAAAAAATACGTATTTTGGGAAATTGAGCTTTAGTGAAAAAAAAGTTGATTAAAAAATCTGCATTTTTTTCCGTGTACCTATTTTTTCTCAAAAGTCCTCAACAATACCTACAACTTTGCCGAAGACACCAAATTGATCAGAAAATTCACTCAAAAGTTACAGCTGTTTGAATATTTACATACCATTTTTGCATGGACAGCAGCCAAAATTGTATGGAGACTTGTATGGATGAACCAATCACACAAAATAGTTTAGGGTAGAGTAGTCATCAATGAGACACGGGGAACAATGATAAAATGGCTCTCACAAGTCGTAATTTCAAGCAATCAGGCTCATATTTGGGGGAAAGGTGTGTCTACTGGATACAAGTCTGCCATAATAGTGGCTCTGGTTATGGACGCTCCCTTGAAAAGTTATTCATAAATGTTTGATTCTGGGGTGTAAAAGTAAATTATGGACAAAAAATACTTTTTCGCTCGTAGGCTGCCATTTACACCAAAACTAATATTTCTTCAAATTTCTTTCGACGTTCCATAGGGATTGAGTTGGGCTACAATATCCTTTCATTAGGTTTGGCCAAAATTTTGAATATACCCAGAATCCAGGGCTGTCTCATTGTTCCCCACTCATTTCAGCCCATGGGTAACAATGAGACACATTGAATTTTCTTCATTGAACTTTTCAAAATGTATGGAAATCTTTCAAAACATGAATCAAAAGTGATTTTTGGCATATTTATAGAGTTTGAACTTAATTTAACCAAAAATACAAAGTTATTTGGTATAAATATTTGGATTTTACAAAAATTAAACACTTTTTAGTATAACTTTTGTTAATTAAAGTTTCATGTTGGAAAAATTGCTCTAAAATGTTCAACGCAAGTCACCTGCAGTGGAACAATACAAAAACATGATGTTTTACTTGGAAAATGTTGATTTTCGTAGAGTGTCCTCATTGTTCCCCAGCTGTCTCATTGTTCCTGCCAAGTGCGTCTACAATGAGACAGTTGAATAACTCTGACTGTAGATGTCGGATCGATCTCATATTTTGGTCAATGTTAGAACACATTAAAAGAAAAAAAATGCAACAAAAAGCTCATTCAAATATGCTGATGAAAAAAATAGAAAAATCGTTGAAAGTTGAAAACCAAAAGTGTCTCATTGATGACTACCCTACCCTATTTGGTCATAGGGAAGGCCCCCACAAAGTTTGAGCCAAATCAATAAATACTAAAAAAATCCATTTCCGGTTTTGGTAGAGAACTGCTCAGTTTACATAAGGTGTGAAAGGGACACACTTTTGTCTAAAAAAAATTATGTATTCTAATGAAATGGCAAGCACGAATTCTGGAGATTTTTTGATTAGGTCCAATAAACCAAATTTTAATTTTTTGCTTTTTGGGTGTTTTTTTAATACCCCTGACTAAATGCAGTTTTAAAAACACTCAAAAAGCAAAAACTGGAAATTTGGTTTACTGAACCTTTTCAAAATTAACTCCAGAATTTTACAATCTTAAGCAGATTAAACCAAAAATGTTTTTTTTTTCTTTTTTTTTTTTTTGCCATGCAATTTAAAAGTTGATGATATAATTTTGTAATAAAAAAAAAGATTCAAATCACACAAAAAATCTTAAAAGAGGACTGCAAAATGTGGAAAACGCTATTTATATGGCAAAAGATAATTATTGTAGGTTATAGAAAAAAACAAAACACTATCAGAAATAAACATTAACTAAACATGATACAGTGAACTTTCTCGTTGTCGATATCAACGGTTCCTTTGGAATGAGAGTTATCAAATTATAGAACAAAAAATCAAAGCAATCTATTTGAAGGGACTGAAAAATTTATTGACAGCTGAAGCAATATTGATATCGAGAAGATCGACATCCAGAGAGTCCACTGTAAATGCAATTAAAAGTAAATGAAGAAAAAAATACAATAAAAGAAGTAAAGTTTTTCGTAGAACAAAATTTGTTCAAAATGACCTGAATCTAAATAAATTAGAAAATTTAAAAAAATCTGAAACGGACTAGGTGTGTATTGTACAGACGAAATATACATGTCCTGTTCATGGACCCCCTTTTAAAATGTTAGAATAAAACGTAAAAATCTACAAAATCCAGCTCTGGCTTATTTCGTTATAAAACGTCAGGAAATGCTGTGTAGAACACATGTTCTCATGCTCGCAACGTGCTTCACAACCAATTGGTAACCTTGTACCGTGTGCAGCACAAACCACTACAAACCGTAACCTTCCGACACCTTTGTGGTCGTAAGTTACCGGCTTTTTTGTCACTGTGCCCACCTCAACCAAATAAACAAAAAAAAAGTCAAGGTGTTCTCCCTAGGTATGGCTCTCTCGCTCTCTCTCTCTCTCATTCATTTGATGCTTGTTGCAAATTTTGAAGGACCGCCGAGTTCCGCACACACTCGTGTCGATGCAGACTGGCGGACGGTGGTGTAGTCTAAAATGAGTGTCCTTCGGCAAAATTATTAAACGAACCCAGACAGCCACTGCTTTTCCTCGCAAAGAACGTGATAGATGGGTGCAGTAGGGTGGTCCTTAAGTTCGTCAAGTATTTTTTTTTGCAAGTCACCTTGCAGTTGATTGAAGGAATCACTGGCTCAAGTGTTGTTGATATCCATACTCGAATGGTTACGGGGAAGCCCAGCCCAATCCAAGGTGAAGAAGCCACAAAGAGCTTCCCACAACACCGCACAACAAGTGGGTGTTGAGAGCCACCCTAGCCAGCAACAGCAGTTGCTGTAAGTCGTCGCCGTCGAAATATAGGTTAGTTCAACGGTAAGTGTCGGGAAACCTTGACACGCAGGGTGCCGGTCTGGCATTGGCTTTGGAGGCTTGTAACAACAACAACAACAACACCTGAGAATGACTGCTGGGTTGCTTTACCCATACCCAGTGTAGTGTGTTTGGATTACGTTGAACGGGTGGTTTGCGTCGCGACTCTGTAAGCTTATCGGCCGGTGGTGATCGGCCCAGAATGGCGAATTAAGGACGTAAACTTTGTACCGAAGAACTTGGTGACTTCATGGTATAAGAGGTATAGAGGTAGAACAAAGGGATCTTCAAAGTTCTAACCTATCTGCTCATAAGGTTGCGTCGTTAGTCTTTACCTAGGGAGACCTACCACTTGCTGTGCCCATCAGCAGTTTGCAATTATTATTAGAACCAGAACACCGTGCAGATCTCCATGCCATACCCATTCGTCTCAGGCTATACGATCTTTTTAGAAACTGTGTCAGAAGGCTCCGATCGGAACGTCCAAGGTTGCGCCAGGGTCTCTAGAAGTTATGAGGCACAAAGGTAGGCAGCAGCCGCAAAAAGGTCAACCCGTTCGATCTCTTTCCCTCGGTCGCCTCGGTCGCGCTTGCAGCCAGTCAGAGTCTGTTGAGAGGGTTGGTTTGTTGGCGTAGGCCAAGTGCAAATTGCCCAGGCCGTCACGCGGGTTCGCGCGCGTTAGAAGACGAACTCGACTCTCGTGCATGGAATTGGACTTTCAAGGATCTCTCTCGTACAAATGTACTGCCGAGAGGGATGCTGAGTACGCAGCTCAAACATGGAATTTCGAACAAGTCGTGTTATCGGTGCTGGGACGGACGCGGGCAGAGGTCGTCCTTGTGACCATTCTAGTCGGAGTCTGTATAGATCTAACGTTTCCAGTGCAGTGGAGGGCTGGAATTTTGCTACGCCTTGAGGGGGAGCTTGCTGTTCTATGAAGATCAAAGGCGGTTTTTGTGCAAAGATTACGAAACAGGAAGCATCGCACGTTGCTGATTTGACCGCAAAGTTGCACACCGGCAAGGTCGCGAGATGTAATGGAGATGCCGTGTACTGAAACTGTTTGGGTTAATATTACCTCTGGGAATATGAATGGATCTTCTGTCCGAAAAATTGTAAATTTACATCATTTCTGTGTAATTGCACTTTGTACACATTGATTTATTTTAAATTACATCTAAAAGAGGTAATATTAAACCTTCAATTTTGCTGCTTTCCAAAATTCAACTTTTTGACTGTGTTATAATTTGAACATCTATTAAAATGATACAGTCATACTACAAATTCTGAACAGGTCCAATTCTGAAGAAAAAAAACATTTCAAATCAATAAATTTACATTTTTATTAGGTTAAATTTTCATGTCCCTCACACACAAACAAAAAGTATGATTTGGTTTAATATTACCTAGGGGAACAGCATCTAATTCCAGCGTGCCTCTAATGTTGGCAGGTGAGAACTTTGACATTCAATTAAAGCTAATTAAAAGCGTTTTCAACTGAAATTGAGTGATATATAGCTCAATAAGAAGTGAGCAAGCAAGTTTCTATCAAAAGTTTTGCAAAATTAGTTGTTTGAATAGTGAAAATCAGCCAATTGGATGGAATTAGGAGTGAATGCTTAACCTGCCAAACATACGAGAATGTCCCCTACATATAAAAACAAAAGTTGAATTTTGGAATGTTGAAAATTTTGTTGGTTGAATATTTCCTATTTTTGAACAATATATAACTCAAAAAATGTGTAAAAATGTAAACCTGATTAATATTCATCAGAAACTAATGAAAATTCATCAATTCCTGATGTAATATTACACTTTTTTTGCCACAAAATCTGTCATGTTTCGATGTAATTTTACCCCAATAGATGTGGAATATGTGAAATAGCTCATTTATTCTGGCACAAAAATTGTCAACTTTCCCCTATGTAATATTCGAGGGTAACCACCTAGAAATAAACCAGGAAACCCAGGAAAAAGTCGCAAAATTGATTCAACCAGGAGAAAACCGAGAAAAATTTGGAAATTTTACTGACAAACAGGGAAAATTATACAAGTTTAGTAAAAATGTTTTTTTTTCGACAAAAGTTTAATTATTATTATTCTATATTATAATTCGGGATAGCATTTTTTTTTTGATTTTGTATAACTACCTGGTTTGATTATTGCTTTTGAGTATCCCATAATATTATACGCTCTAGCGAAATTATTCAAAATAAATTTCTAATAAATAATTTCGGAAATTTCCACCATGTCATTTTTTGAGTTTTTTTTTTTTTCTCTTTATTTAGAAAAAAAGCATTTCAATTTTAATGTAACATTGTATACAAAATAACAGAAAATATTTTTTTCCATTTCCTTTTTAAATTATGTGTAGTTATAAAACAGTTTTCTGTTAATATTTTTTGACATTATTTAAGAAAAACAAATACGAAAATTTGACATTTTTAATATATACCGGGCAGACGGTAATAACAAAATTCATGACATTTCAATAACAAATATTGTTAAAAAAATTAGTTATTGGTCTGATATTGGTTGAAAGCCAAAACAACTTGGGAATAACATTTTTTGTTATGGAAGAATACCTCCAACTGTTATTTTTTTTTTTCATAGAATTATTTTTAATTGGTCCTTTTCGGTGCTGGGACCTGGTTAGGACCAAGTCGGCTTTTGTAATTACATTTGACTTAATAATTACAGAGGATCTTGATGTAATATTACACTTTTTTTGCCACAAAATCTGTCATGTTTCGATGTAATTTTACCCCAATAGATGTGGAATATGTGAAATAGCTCATTTATTCTGGCACAAAAATTGTCAACTTTCCCCTATGTAATATTCGAGGGTAACCACCTAGAAATAAACCAGGAAACCCAGGAAAAAGTCGCAAAATTGATTCAACCAGGAGAAAACCGAGAAAAATTTTGAAATTTTTCTGACAAACAAGGAAAATTATACAAGTTTAGTAAAAATGTTTTTTTTTTTCGACAAAAGTTTAATTATTATTATTCTATATTATAATTCGGGATAGCATTTTTTTTTTTTGATTTTGTATAACTACCTGGTTTGATTATTGCTTTTGAGTATCCCATAATATTATACGCTCTAGCGAAATTATTCAAAATAAATTTCTAATAAATAATTTCGGAAATTTCCACCATGTCATTTTTTATTTTTTTTTTTTTTCTCTCTTTATTTAGAAAAAAAAGCATTTCAATTTTAATGTAACATTGTATACAAAATAACAGAAAATATTTTTTTCCATTTACTTTTTAAATTATGTGTAGTTATAAAACAGTTTTCTGTTTATATTTTTTGACATTATTTAAGAAAAACAAATACGAAAATTTGACATTTTTAATATATACCGGGCAGACGGTAATAACAAAATTCATGACATTTCAATAACAAATATTGTTAAAAAAATTAGTTATTGGTCTGATATTGGTTGAAAGCCAAAACAACTTGGGAATAACATTTTTTGTTATGGAAGAATACCTCCAACTGTTATTTTTTTTTTCATAGAATTATTTTTATTAGGTCCTTTTCGGTGCTGGGACCTGGTTAGGACCAAGTCGGCTTTTGTAATTACATTTGACTTAATAATTACAGAGGATCTTGTGTGTAAATGTTAGTGAGAGGGGAGCCGATTACCCGAGTCCAACTGTTATTGGGATGATCGGATTAGTTGTTAAAATAACAAAAAATAATAACAATGATTTATTCGAAGAATAACTCAAAATGTTATTATTCTGTTATTACAATAACAATCCAATAACAAAAAAAAAAAAACATCACGACGAATAACACATCTTGTTATAAATAACATAAAATGTTATAGGCATAGTATTAATAAATGTTATTCCTAAGTTATTTCCGTCTGCTCGGGATAGTTCTATATATCCTCAAATGATGATAAAACCTTAAGAAACAATTGGCAAACTATTTTTTATTGAAAATCAATCACATTTCTGGAGTTTTTTTTTTTTTTTTTTTTTTTGAGAAGGTACACTAAACCAAATTTTCAGTTTTTGCTTTTTGGGTGTTTTTTTAACAACCCTGACTCAAGGCGGTTTCAAAAACACCCAAAAAGCAAGAAACTGGAAATTTGGTTAATTGACATGGTGTCGATTTCTGGAAAAGTCAGGGAAAACCTGGAATTGTCAGGGAATTTTATTTGACCTGGAAAAGTCAGGGAAAGTCAGGGAATTTTAAGCTGGGTCAGGGAATTTCGATGATCCTAAAAATATTACTACAAAATTTCATTTCTTTTTGAAAATTCACCCTTGATTATGTATTTGAATGTCTTCCAGGCCAAACTTTGCAACATTGATATTTAATTTTTTATATTGGTCAGCCCGGAAGGAACGCAGAACTCCATATAAAAATGCTAAAGAAAAGGGTCACGATGAAAAGCGCGTAGCTTGTTTGCAATATGTTTAGGTTAAAAATCAAATAATTTGGTTTTGATTTGGGTTTCCGTTCAACTGAAAATTACAAATTACTAGCGCACACAGGGTGGAACAATATGAGGCAGTAGGGTGTAATATGGTTGTATGGAAAAAAATGCTCTAAATGCTGCTCTTCATCTCCTCCCGTTGTACCAATACGTTCAAATGGAGGCTGGAAAGAGTGCGCTTAGACTAAGAAGAAATGAGAATTTATTCAAGAATTGTAAGGAACATCTAGGAATTTTAAAAGAACTTAACATAGATCCACATGTGTTTATGAACGAGGACTGGATGGAATATACCTTGAACCTTGATATAACATACAAAGTGATTTTAACTGATCGCCAGTATGGGAATCAGGAGGTCCAAGCCTACCTCCGGGAGTAATCATATTCTACACGGATGGATCAAAAATGGGTAATAAACAGGAGCGGGGATCACGGGGCCAGGACTAAGTATTTCGGCTCCTATGGGACGCTGGACTACTGTATTTTTGGCCGAGATCTATGCTATTTTAGAATGTGCATCAGCATGTCTGAAGAGAAACTATAGGTATTATACAATCTGTATTTTCTCTGATAGTCAAGCTGCTTTGAATGCTTTGAATTCTTCCAAATGCCAATCTAGATTGGTTTGGGAGTGTAATTCTTCTGAAAAACTGGGTAATAAAAATCGAGTATTCTTGTACTGGGTTCCAGGCCACTGCGGGGTTGAAGGGAATGAAAAGGCCGATTTGCTTGCCAGGAAAGGCTCAGATGACCTTTTTGTTGGTCCGGAGCCATTCTGTGGAGTGTCGAAATGCGTTCTGAAAATGGAAATTACAAAATGGGAAAATTCCATGATACAAAAGAATTGGATTGCCTCGCATTCTGCAAAGCAATCCAAGTTGTTTATCCCCCTAGCAAACAGAAAACGTCGCGAATGCTTGGTCTGAATAAATGGTCACTAAACATATACATTGGATTAATTACAGGACATTGCCCATCACGGTATCACTTGAAAAAGCTAACGCGAAGTCAAACTGATATCTGTAGGCTCTGTGACTGTGAAGTGGAAACTTCAAGGCACTTACTGTGTGAGTGTGGTGCACTGATTGCAAAAAGAATTAAATTTTTCAATAAAGGGATTTTAACTCCCTCAGAAATTTATTCAGAAAATCCCACTTCGGTTGTTGACTTCATTCTCGAAGCAATGCCAAACTGGGGTATATCGCATCCTCAGTCAGTGGCGGTCACCCTAAATGGTGACTTGTCACCCTGAAAATATGCGACAGTTATTAGAGGTACACTACAATAGATCAACTAAATGGTCGCAGTAGTCTCCACAAAAAAAAAAAAAAAATGGAAAAAATAAAGTTGTCCAAATTTGAGAGACAGCAATTTTCAAAGTTTCGAGTTTATCTCACTTTGCGCAAAGCGATTCAATTTTCCATAAATTTGTATGGGAAAACATTTTTTTGGATTTCGATATTTATAAAATCCACGTTTCACGCTGTACTCCGGACTATATTCAGATAGAATGCTATCCTTTCCGAAGAGAGTATGGTGCTAACTTGCTCCTAAAAAGATACAGCGTGTTAAAAACTCGTCTAAAATGTGTTTTTGCTCGAAAATCACGTTTTAGACGAGTTTTGAGGACGCTGTATCTTCTCTTAGGGACATGCTAGCACCATACTCTCTTCGGGAAAGTTGTAGAGCACCTTCCAGAGCATTTGAATATGAATCCGGTTTTAGTACAGCTTGAAACGTGGATTTTATAAATATCAAAATTAAAATTGGTTTTTCCCATACAAATTTATATGGAAAATTGAATCGCTTTGCGCAAAGTGAGGACTAATCCAATCGTGCCCAAACTTTGGGGAGTTGTTTAGGACCCCAAAAGGAACTGAAAAATTGCTGTGCTGGAAAATCGATTTTGATATTACACCCTAATGAGGCAGTTGCCCCACCATCCTTTGTTCTAAAATTGGTCGTTTGCTTAGCATATAGGGACCTTAGAGAAAATTATACATTTTGTCAGAAAAATTGAATGATTTCAAAAATGAAATGTTTACAAATTCGAATAATTGAAAATTAAAAAAAAAAAATCTAAAACTCTAAAGCATAAAGATACTAAATTTTTGAAAATATTGAAATTCTGATATTTAAGAATTGTCGATTTCTTAATTTTTTAAATTCTTATTCTAAAATTCTAAAAAAAAAATGTGAGGTTAGATAATTTTCCAAAATTTCACTTTAGTATTCGTTATTTAAATTTTTATTTTTCTCAAAATTAAACTGAACTATGATTTAGAAATGATCCAAAGTAGTCTAATTTTGTGTAATTTAAAATGTAAGCAAAATAGTTACGGTGAAATGTAATTAAAGAATTAAATTCAAGAATTGAAGAAATAAAACAACAATTTATGGAATAAACAGGGTTGTTACGGACTACACTCATAGGATGTAACAAAACCACACTTTTTTGCGGGCATTTCAGGGGATGATCCCCTAGGTGTACTGAGTCAGAATCCCAAATATGAGCACGATTGGTTACGACAGGACCTGGCGCTCCGGCTTTAAAGTTTAAATGGGATTTAACCCGTAAAATCGGTGCGTTTTGGTTTTTGCCAGTTTTGAGGCCTTCAACGATTTTTGGATTTTTCAAAAACCTCATGAGCTTATAGTTTAAGTTTCAGGGCACAACTTTGCCGAAGACTGTGATGAGATTTGATAATTAGTACTGCTTGTACAATGATTTGAAAATAAAAAAACTTTTTGCCATTAATTTGTTTGATTAGTATTGGCAACACTTTCTTTGAACGCGCGCATCCAGCTGGCTGGCGTCGTAACTATAGCAGCGAGAAAACATCCAGCGTACAACGGTCAAAGTTTGACACATGGAAAGAAAATGCTTTATTTGGTTGTTGTGGTATTCTATTTGGCAGTGAATCGCAGGATTTAGTTCTAAGCCAACCTGGTCATGTCTCCGTGTGGATCTTTTTTGTCGCGACCAATTGTGGTGCTGGGGGACATGTTAGCGAACCTATGCTCGAACATAGTGCAATTGGTGTCTAATGAATTCGCAAAATATCTAGCCAGAGAAGTCTGCTGTATGAAAAAAGTGTTTACTAATGTTGTCAATGCAATACATTAATTTGTTTATGACCGATTTTATTGCCAAATTGCCATAACTCTTTGATTGATTACAAAGCGAGTGAAAACTCTCACTAAAATGCGTGTCTCTCGAAATATCTTCAGGAATACGGAATATTCAAAATGCACACAACATCCGTGCGTAATAAAGCGCTTTCAAGACAGCCGTGTTAGGTTGCACTCGAGCAAGGTTTAGAATCGGTTCCAACTGAACCCTGAGAGTCAACCGGAGAGCTTCTTGCAGTTCCATAAGAACTTTCGTTCTCAACAATCACAACAACAAAAACAACAACACGACGCTGGACAAATACATGCCGACGCATCGCGACGCACCGTAGCATGCGTTGCATAGTTTGCCGAAAGCGCGCATCAAAAGCGAGTGTTGCCAGAACATGTTTTACGTTATCAGAAAAACAAGAGAAAAGATTTTGTAAATTCTGTACCATTTTTCTGAGCGGTCAAATCTCTTCGCAGTCTTCGGCAAAGTTGTACCCTGGAACACAAACTATAAGCTCATGAGGTTTTGAAAAATCCAAAAATCGTTGAAGGACTCAAAAGGGCAAAAACCAAAACGCACCGATTTCACGGGTTAAATCCCATTTAAACTTTGAAGCCGGAGCGCCAGGTCCTGTCGCAACCAATCGAGCTCATATTTGGGATTCTGACTCAGTACACCTAGGGGATCATCCCCTGAAATTCCCGCAAAAATGTGTTGTTTTGTTACATCCTACTACACTCAACTCATTTTGAAACATACTGACTCTGGATACAGTATGTCAAAAAAGTATTTACACCCCTTGGGCACTATGCACATTTTGTGATGAAACATGTAAAACATGTACTACCAAACTATGCCAAACATTTGCTACAAATAGCTCATGAAAAGATGATTTCTATAAAAGTTATATAACAAATACTATTACGGTAAAGTTTGTACACCTTTCGAAAAATTAACATAAATAATGTTATTTATTGAAAAATCACCATAAATCCAGTCCCCAACTCCAAATATATCTTGACTGATTAAAAATAATTTGGATTGAATATAAAGTTTACTTACTACTTAGTATAAAAGTTTATATAACTCTGAAATTCTATATAAAACTATCTAAACTTGATTTTGCAAACAATTGAACTAAATGTCAATAGCATAAACATTTTGGAGAGGGTATAACACCGTTTTGGGTATTTGTATCGATAGAATTTTCGTTGAATTCGTACAAACCCGGAATTACGTCGTCGGAAAACCGCGGCATCTGAACCGGTCCATTATTCAAGTCAACCTATGTGGCATCAGGTATATCTTTGATCACATAGAAACCCACGTTTTTAAATACCTAAGCAAAAACGTTGTTATGGTTTCGTTTGAGCAACCTTCCAAAAATATATGGAATTTCGTAATTTTTGTTCTCGTGGATCAAACTTACTTTTGCCCAGGTATTTAAAACGGGTTTTATAGAAAACCTGGATGTATGGGTATCAAAAGATCGGAAATTTTATGCCCTTCCGATTCCACATAGGTTGACTTGTGAATCGTGGACCGGTTCGATGCCGGCGGATTTTCCTACGACGTAATTCCGGGTTGGTACGAAATTCCAACGAAAAATCTATTCTATCGATACAAATACCCCAAAACGGTGTTATACCCCTCCAAAATGTTTATTTAGCAATTCTATGGTAATATATTGACATTTAGTTCAATTGAAAGTTTGCAAAATCAAGTTTAGATAAGTTTTATATAGAATTTCCAGAGTTATATAAACTTTTATACTAAGTAGTAAGTAAACTTTATATTCAATCCAAATTATTTTTTTAATCAGTCAAGGATGCCTATTTGGAGTTGGGAGACTGGATTTATGGTGATTTGTCAACAAATAACATTATTTATGTTAATTTTCGAAAGGTGTACAAACTTTTTTGCACCTTTTTATTTTCGTAATAGTATTTGTTATATAACTTTTTATAGAAATCATCTTTTCATGAGCTTTTTGTAGCAAAATGTTTGGCATGAGTTTCTGAACAAAACGTAGTACTAGGTTCTTGTCAAACTTTAAATTTTTTACATGTTTCATCACAAAATGTGCATAGTGCCCAAGGGGTGTAAATACTTTTTTGACATACTGTATTTAATTTCTTTAAAGTTTTGAGTAATGTTTTTTTTTTATTCATTTTTCTTTTATACTGAATACATTCAATTTTAATCTTGTGAATCTTAATCATATTTCAAACTTTTCTTGAAGACACAGACATTTGGATATAACAAAAATTATTATTGAGCATGTTCCAGTGGGTGTACTGTGCTTCTATCCCAAATATGAGCTTGATTGGACGTAACAGAAGCTTCTCCGCCTTTGAATTTTAGATGGGATTCAACCAGTAGAAATATATATTTTTTTATTTGAACATTCTTGAAGAAAAATAAAAAAATCAAAACATTCAAAAATTACAGCTCCAACATTCAAAACAGGATTATTCAGAAATTAGGAAAAATAGTATATAAAAACCCAAAAAAATAAAATCATATTAAAAAGAAATTAAAGATCGGAATTTTTAAATCAAAATTTAAAAATCTGAAAACAAAAATCAAAGATATCAATATTCAGAAATAAAAACCAAATAAAAACAATCAAGATTACAAAAAATATTATTTTTAAATTCATAAATTCTTAAATTCTTAAATTCTTAAATTCTTAAATCTTAAATTCTTAAATTCTTAAATTCTTAAATTTAAATTCTTAAATTCTTAATTTAAATTCTTAAATTTTAAATTCTTAAATTTAAATTTTAAATTCTTAAATTTAAATTTTAAATTTTAAATTCTTAAATTCTTAAATTCTTAAATTTTAAATTCTTAAATTTTTAAATTCTTAAATTCTTAAATTTTAAATTCTTAAATTTAAATTCTTAAATTTAAATTTTAAATTTAAATTTTAAATTCTTAAATTTTAAATTTTAAATTTAAATTCTTAAATTCTTAAATTCTTAAATTCTTAAATTCTTAAATTTTAAATTTAAATTTAAAATTTAAATTCCTAGGTTCTTGAATGCTGCCATTTTTGTTACCATCTTAGATTAGAGAAAACCTGATAAAATTTGAAGTGTTTTTGGAGTTTTTTTTTTGGTTAGAAAATTTTTTAGAAGAAGATGTAGCAAAATTCGCTTCGATTTTTCTTAGTGACGCTTTGGTAAGATCATCGAGTATGATCTGTTTCTTAAATTTAAAACCTCAAGATCGAGAATTTATTACAATTTTTATTTTTATTTTTATTTAGATTTCATTCAGTTTTTAGATCTGAATTTCTATATGTTGAAAATGAAAATGTTTGTTTTGGCTTTTTCTTCTACTTTACCTAATCCTAGAAAAATACATTTTCAGCGTTTCAAGATTCTGTGTTCTGAGATTACAAAATTGAATTTATTGTGAAACTCTTTTGTATGCTTGTCGCAAAATTATTTTTCTTAAAATGACGCGGATTTTGCGCGGATTGGGTTTTGGGATGGCGCGGATTTGTTTTCGATTTCTCCGTAACAACTCTGAATAAAGGAATTTGAGAGTTCAAGAATTTATAAAATATGGTCTCTTCAGAAAAGTTGTTTCCAGCATCCGAGATTTCATAGGGACTGTACAACTACATTTCACATATTTTCCCAAACAACATTCAAGGGGTTACAAGGAGGAGTTCCCGTGGTCAGATCGAGCTTAAATTTGGAATCTATTCTAAAAAACCCAAATATCTAAGTTTGATAAATAATGACTATTTGAAATACTCGAGCAGGTTGTATTTTGTTTTTATTTTTATAAAATGAAAACAAATGTGAATGATCGTCTGTAGGCTCTGGTCAAGGTAGAAAAAAAACATAGGACAATTTCATGGTTGCTCATTTTGGATGTTCGTTTCTTAAATTCTTAAATTCGTTCGTTTAGTTTTTGAGTTTTTGCATCGTTAAAAAAATAAAATAAAAAAGTCATAGAATTTTTTCAATATTTTAAATTTCCAATATTCAAAAAATAACATGCATGAAAATATAAAAACGCTCCAAACAATATGTTAGTAAAAAACAGAAAATAAAAAAAATGGTGGTCTGGAGAGGTCAGGGAAAAGTCAGGGAATTTTATTTTGGGAATTGGATCGACACCATGATTGAGCAATTCTCTACGAAATCGGTCTTTTTTCTTCAATTTTAATTTTTGGCCCAAAGAAGCCATTTTGCATCATTAGTTTGTCCATATTATTTTCCATACAAATTTGGCAGCTGTCCATACAAAAATGATGTATGAAAATTCAAAAATCTGTATCTTTTGAAGGAATTTTTTGATCGATTTGGTGTCTTCGGCAAAGTTGTAGGTATGGATACGGACTACACTGGAAAAAAAATAATACATGGTAAAAAAAATTTGGTTATTTTTTATTTAACTTTTTATCACCAAAACTTGATTTGCAAAAAACACTTTTTTTTTTATTTTTTTATATGTTTTAGAGGACATAAAATGCCAACTTTTCTGATATTTCCAGGTTGTGCAAAAAATCATTGACCGAGTTATGAATTTTTTAATCAATACTGATTTTTTCAAAAATCGAAATTTTGGTCCCAAAAATTTTTTGACTTCATTTTTCGATGTAAAATTGAATTTGCAATCAAAAAGTACTTTACTAAAATTTTGATGAAGTGCACCGTTTTCAAATTATAGCCTTTTTTTGTAACTTTTTTCAAAATAGTCGCAGTTTTTCATTTTTTTTTAAATTAGTGCACATGTTTGCCCACTTTTGAAAAAAATATTTTTGGAAAACTGAGAAAATTCTCTATATTTTGCTTCTTCGGATTTGTTGATACGACCTTTAGTTGCTGAGATATTGCAATGCAAAGGTTTAAAAACAGGAAAATTGTTGTTTTCTAAGTCTCACCCAAACAGCCCACCATTTGTCAATGTCGATAACTCAGCAACTAATGGTCCGATTTTCAATGTTAAAATATGAAACATTTGTGAAATTTTCCGATCTTTTCGAAAACAATATTTAAAAAAAATTCAAATCAAGACTAACATTTTAAAAGGGCGTAATATTGAATGTTTGGCCAAAAGATTTTATATTTATAACTTTTTTTCTAACATTGAAAAAAAAAACAGTTAAGCTTCATTAAGCTTTATTGGCAAAAATGACAGTTTCAATCAATCACTTTCAGGTGGATACAACTGAAAAAGACAAATGGAATTCCTGTGGGTTCAAATTTGATTCTTTTTTGAAAATTATTTGACTATATTTTAGACGTATTCGAAAAAATAGTACCTCTGTCAAACGATTTTTTACAATCATGTATTATAACTCAAAAGATGATTTTTAATCTTTTGTAAAGAATTTCGTATGGATGAACTAATTACGCAAAATGTCTTTTTTGTTTATATGAAAAGCACTCACAAAGAATTACCGTTCCTAAATTCATACGAGTTGTTTTTTTTCTTTTTTCAAGAAGAAGGCACAAACATTTAGGATTTTCAAAACGATGTGAAAGCCATTTCCTGCTCTGCAGTAACAACTTAATAATTATCTAAAAAAAATAAATTTTGTTGATTCCGAGTTTGGAAAAAAAAATAATGACATGGAGATGAAAAAAAAAACCCAAGCTTTATGGAAATTAGGGGTTTGGATTGAAAACAATGGGAAAAAACACAGTAATATTTCATCTGGGAACTTGGACAGATTTTGTATAAGAATAAATGTGTAAAATTGCCTTGAAAAATGTGCAGATTTTCATCTTTTTATGTGTAACTTGACGTATTCCACACAATCGAGGAGAAAATTTGAAATTAATTGAACAATGCAATTCTCAACCTTCCAATAGTAGTTTATGCATCAAGTTGCAAAAAGAGGATTTTTTCAGCACGAGTCGTACATTTATCCAACGAGGTTCACCGAGTTGGATAAATACCAAGAGTGCTGAAAAAATCAAGTTTTGCAACGAGTTCCATACAACATTTGTTGCAATTCCAAATAACACACACTGAGTGAAATTTTATGTAAAATTTTCATGTATTTTGTTAATAAATTGTTTAAATAAAAAAAATTTTGAAAAGTGTTACTTTTCGAAACAAGTGCTGAAAAGTTCAACTTTTCAGCACCCATTTATTTTGAAAAGTGTTGCTATTCGATTCTGTTATTTTTGGTACAGAAAAGTAGGCTATTTCGTCGTTCAAGAATGACAGGAAAAATAAGTAGTTTCACGACGGAATTGCAAAAAAAATTTTTTGTTTGTGTTGTAAAAAAAATCGTTGTAATGTTACGTGTAATTTGGCTGCACAAAATGTGTATTAAATGTGTTCTTTTATTTCTACTCAGTTTAATAAATAATAATTTTGAAAAGATGGAAATTTTATGCTTTTATGTTATCACTCTATAATTTTAATCAAAATTAATGGGTAAAAACGTGAAATTCAACAAAAACTGATGAAAATTTCATCAGATCCTGATGTAATATTACACAGTTTTTCTGATACTAAATATGTACGCTAGGGTGGGTACGTTTTTTAAAAAGTTCTCGGATCAAGTTTTAGTATGGTTCCCTTTATAGGGCATGCCCATAGGGACTTTCATGCAAAATATCAGCTCATTTGTAAACTGGCTGCGCGCATCAGGTTAAAGTTGGGAATTACATGGGAAATTAACTGAACTTTTGTTCAACGCTTCAGGTCTGGGATCACGCGCCAACTTCTGGTATGGTCAGGCCTATGGGGAATGGTCTGGAGAATACTTTTCCCGAAGAGAGCATA
Source organism: Culex quinquefasciatus (assembly GCF_015732765.1). Lineage (NCBI taxonomy): Eukaryota > Metazoa > Arthropoda > Insecta > Diptera > Culicidae > Culex > Culex quinquefasciatus. The sequence goes on along the minus strand of NC_051862.1, from coordinate 49,326,644 downwards.
TGGATTCGTTGTCCCTAGACCTGGCGCATCGGCAAACAATCCGATGTGTCCGGAATCAAAGGTTTTCCCTCAAAAAGCATTAAATTTTCCTTAGCATGCTATGAAAGCTTGATGAACACCGCGACGCCATACGTCAGGTAGCTACCACGTGGGTTAGAAACGACTGGAATATTTAATTGCAAACCAACTTTTAACTAGAAAATGATCATTTCGAGTAATCCTGATATTATTTAGTCGAATTCAGAATCTTTGCAAAGCAAATTTGTATTTTTTTGCAAATATTTCAACCACGTGGTAGCTGCCTGGCGTATGGCGTCGCGGTGTTCATCAAGCTTTCATAGCATGCTAAGGAAAATTTTATGCTTTTTGAGGGAAAACCGTTGATTCCGGAGACATCGGATTGTTTGTCGATGCGCCAGGTCTAGGGACAACGAATCCATATGCTCTCTTCGGGAAAAGTATTCTCCAGACCATTCCCCATAGGCCTGACCATACCAGAAGTTGGCGCGTTATTTTCCCAGACCTGTAGGAGCGTTTGAACAAAAAGTTCCAATTTCCTATAGTAATCCCCATGTAAACTTTAACCCTGATGCGCGCAGCCAGTTTACAACCAAATGAGCTGATATTTGGCATGAAAGTCCCTATGGGCATGCCCTACAAAGGGAGCCATACTAAAACTTGATCCGAGAACTTTTTGAAAAATGTACCCACCCTAATGTACGCATTCCCGCATGTAATTTTTATTTTTTACATTTTCAACTGTGTAACTAAATTTTTTTTAGTTTACGCCCTTTTAGAAATAGTACTAAACCACCCAATTCAAGCAAAACAATGTAAATGGGCCAACGCCGAAGTGTAAACAAAAAGTTTGTCATGCTCGTTCCTAATGTAAACATCCACTGACGTACACAGAAAAAAAAAGTTGAATTTCGGAATGTTGGAAATTTTACGCTTTTTTGAGTAATATTACATAAAAAATGGGTAAAAATTTGATCCTGATGAATATTCATCAAAAACTGATGAAAATTTATCATTTTCTGGGGTAAAATTAATCATATTTTTTGCCACAAAATCTGTCACCATTTCCTGATCAATAATACCATCATTTTTTTTTCTGTGTAGTGTTTACTATTCCGCTTTGTAATCCATAAATTAAAAATACATTAAAAATACATGTTGCAGATTAATTTAATTCCAAAGCTTTTCAATTACCTTGGCAAAACATCGTATTATCCCAAACCCTTCCTACTCACAATGGTACTAATTCAATGCCACTATTGAGCTCTTCTGACCACTTCTATTAGAGGCAAAAGAGTTCAATGCCAACGCAGCAGCATCGAGTGTGCATGAAGAACAAAACAACAGAGAGATGCATACTCTGGCAGTCGCTCTCAAATCTGCTTATTAAATAATTATCGCAAACACGACTGTTCGCCACTGACCCACTGGCGGCACACGCCGTCCACCAACTCTGAAGATCACGGCCAAAGGAAGTGATTTTTTCGGTTGGGGGCTCGCGCGGTTGGAATTCGGAAGGCTGCGCCAATTTACTGCTTGATCAAGGTTTCGTTACTTGAGACTCTAACTCTCCACTCTCTTCAACAAAACTAATTTCGATCTGTTTTTCTCTCTCCCTCTCTCTTTCCAGCCTAAACAAGCGCAGCATGCACGTTATGGAAGAGGGCAGCGACGCGACGCTCGTCTGCTCCTCCGCCGATGCCACCGCCGCCAAAGTAGTCAGTCTCAAGTCGAGCAGCGTCGCGACGCCGAACGCCACCACCAGTAGCAAGTCACCTGCGCCGGAAGAGGCACGTCTCAGCGGCAAGCCGGAATCACCGTCGGAGGCTAGGGAAGCTGCTCTGGTTGACAGCAAGAAGGGGAGCAGCAGCGATGAGAACAAGGAAAACATGACGGTCAAGGATATTGAAGTGGCGACCGCAAAGGTGGTTGAGGAGAAGGTCAAGCCGGCTAAGGATGACGAGAAGAAGGGGAAGGAGAGTGGTGAGGACGTCATGTCCGGCATGGAGATTGAGGAGGACCAGCAGGACTGCACGTACCGGAATGGGTCCAAGACGGAAGATTTCAACGACGAGCTCACATTCCAGATGGATGGTGGAAGTGGCGCTGGGAGTCAGCAGTCTTCGAATGGTGATGACGACACGGAGGAAGGGGACGACGATGAGGAGCAGGAGGAGCAGGGTGCGGTTGATTTGTCCTCGTCGACGGAGACCGTGAACAAGCCGGAAGAGCCGGTGGAGAGTTCGTCGGAGAAGAGTGTGACGAAGACAGCGCAGAAGCCGGAAGTTCCGGTAGAGGAGCCAGATCTCAGCAGCGTGGAAAAGACGGTCAAGGTGGAGCCAGTGGAGCAGCCGGAAGATCGGCGGGAGGAAGCGTTGTCAGTAGATTTGAGCAGCAAGACTAGTCGTAAGGAGAAGCCGGTTTCGCGGAAGCGACGTCGCTCCGTTGAGGAGTACGAAGACGAAGAGGACGCCGAGCCGGTGGTTCCTTCGAAGAAGCTGAAACGCGAGCTGGAGTGCAACTTCCGGGCGCACGACCTCCTGCTCAAGGAGTACATCGAGAACACGTCCAACGACTCGATGGAGGACGTCCACAAGAACACCGAGCTGCTACAGGTCGAAATTCAGACCCTAAACGATATGATACGTGCCAAAGAGAACGAGTGGAACAACATGATCCACCTGAAAAAGGTCAAGGAGGAGATCCTGATGAGGTTGACGCGGAAAAAGAACGTCCTCAACATCGTCCACACCAAGCTGGGCGAGGAACCTCCCGCGGACTACAGTCTGTCGAACGTCCGATCGGCCTCGGTCGGCCCAAGACCTCCAACGCCCCCGCCCGAAGTCGACATCCGACCGGCATCCGTCACACCCCTTCACAGCTCCCGCCAAAGCGCCAACACTTCGACCGCCAACGACAGCCGGCGTTCCGCGCCCAGCACCAACAACAGCAGCCTCTTTGCCCAGTTCAACCACATCAACAGTTCCGTAACCATGGTGCCATTATCGACCTCCCCCTCCCTAATCACTTCCACCAACACGATCCTTCAATCGCGCGCCAACATGAAGCCCGCCGAGCTCGCCAAGGAAAAACCAAACGCCGCCCAAATCCAGCGGCAAATCCTGCCCAAACCCATCCTCTCCAACCACCAGCAAATCCTAAACAACCTGGCCATGTCGGCCGGACTCACGGCCGCCAACGTGACCAGCTCCACGATCTCAAACACCACGTCGGCGTCGACGTCGTCCAACACGATGGCCGCGGCAGCCATCGCCGCCAACAACATCCTAGCCGGGCTCGGCCTCTCCGCCCAAGCGGCGGCCCTCCTGAACGGCCACCACAATCCGGGCGGCCACCAGAGCCAGCATCAGCACAACATCAACAACCAGCTGCAGGTCGGCCGGCAGGGCGTCATCAAGGACGTCAAGAGTATTATCGCCGACTACCGGCAGAAGCATCCGGAGCAGGTGCCGCGGCGTGGCCGCCGGCTGAAGAACATACCGTCGTACGACGGCAAGGGAGGTTCGAGTGCGGACGCTCGGATGAGGGAACTGAGCTTCCTGCTGGCGGCAGCCGAGGTGAGTTTTTAGGATTTTTATGGAGAAACGAATGCGGGAGGGGCCCATTTTGGCAAATCGAATGAAATTATATGTGTTCATGTTATCCATGCTTCGCTATTTTTTTATGTTGACGCTAACCTGAGAAATTTGACGAGACGTTGCGTAGGGTCATTCCATTGCAGTTTGAAAACCACAATCCGAAAGAAACGTTCTTTCGAATTTCGTGAAACTTGAGGAGATAGTTGTGGACTTCGATTTAACCGTTAATTCATTTTGTTATCACAATTATGTAAAAGAGACTAATTTTCTTACTCTTGTCTATTCCATAGTTAAAAGTAATATTTTTTCGAATGAATTATGATGTAAAACACAGTTGAAAGGAACACCAAAACTCTGTTATGTACCTAAATGAACTCATTGTAACTTGATTATTCACAAATAAAACCGAATTGAATTGAAAATAAAAGAGACTAATTTTAAATAAAATGCCAGAAAAAAGCAACAGCAGAAATTACAGTTGCCCAAAAATAAGTGGTGAAAAAATTCTATTCGAGTGTTTATAGATACGAGCTGATATAAGGAATATATAAGGAAATGAAATATTGAAATCGCACAAAATCAATAGAAAAATAATTGTCAAATTTCTCATTAAGGGGTTACATACATATAAATCGAAAAAATGTCAAAGGTTGATATTTAGAGTTTATTTTGAAAAGGTCCTATAGCTATTGTGTTTCCACGATATCTCAACACTGTGTTGACCAAATCGGTTCAAAATTTTAGCAAAGACTTGCTAAAACGGTCCCGTGTGCATGACGCTGGCCAATTTCCGAAAAGATTTTTTTTTTCAGATAAAAATATTTTTTATGCTTTTCCTATAAAAAATCGTCAGTTTTTGATTTTTTAAATTTATTCAAAACCCATTTTTTAATCGCTTTGTTATGCAGACTTAACCTCAAATTTCAGCCAATTTGGTTCAACCAATTTCGAGATATCGTGGCACCCGTAAATTAACTCGATGTTTAGAGAAAAATGCTCAGAAAGTTTGACAGTTCACTTTGCGCAAGGCAAATTTTCAATTTCAGGTATTAGACTACGTCAAAAAAAAAAGCTCGCACATTTTGACAGTTTGCCTGCTTTGTTTGTTTGCATGAGATTTTGCACACGTACGCAACAACTTTGCAGAAACGTCAGCTTGCGAAAATTTTGCTTTGTTTGAGAGTTTTCCGCAAACAAGTTTGCGAGTTTGGCAAACTGTCAAACACAAAAAAGTGCAAATTTATTTGTTTGTTTGCCGTAGTCTAATACCTCCTTTATTCACTTAATCATGAAATACCGTTATAAAACTTTCAGGAGTGAATGAAAATCATCCTTTTTAAATGATTAGATTTTTACATGTATGTACAAATTTCGTTTTTCAAAGTTTTTGTTCCTCGGCTCTGGCCGGACTCGAGGAGGGGGGCAAAAAATATAAAAATTGAAATAACAAGCCATAGTTCTAACATTTGCATGGAAAAAGTGCTTTAAAATGCATTTCACACTAGTTCAGTTGTTTTGCAATCATTAGTTTTCAAAAAAATGTAAAATTTGACGAAAACAAAAAAATGCGTAAAAAAAATTTTTGCGATAATAAACATCGAACATTTTCTAAAATTCTAATGATTTTTAAATCAACCCAAACATGTTTAAAATGATTCTAAATGCAGGAAACCCATTAAAAACTGATTTCCGCTAATTGTATTTAAATTTCCATTTAAATTTGGAAGTTTTTTGAAAAAAAATATATTTTTTTTTGCCCCCTGATTTTTCAAGCCAACTTTGAAGGGGGGAGACAAAAACTTTAAATAGAATTTGTACCAGCCAAATCATAATTTCGCAATTTTCCGTTTTTCTTTGAAATTGTACACTTTTAGTTACATAAATACATAGTTTAAAAAATCGCGCCATTGTAACATTTGGGAATATTGACAGATATTGTGTCAGAAAAAAATTTATTCCCTCTCAACCTGAGTGAATTTACATACGTTTATTTGCAATTTCACGTATTCCTTATACATTGAACAAAAATTACATTGGAGAGGGACAATTCGATCATTAAAATTTATTTTTCATTTTTAATGCAATCTAGTACATAAAAATCTATTAGCAACGTTATTTAAGGACATATTAAGACTATGGCAAACAAACAAACAAACTCGCCATCTTTTTGTGTTTGACAGTTTGCGGCAAACTTGCAAACAAGACAAAATATATGCAGCTGATGTTTCTGCAAACAAATGTTGGCGACCAAACAACGCAAAAAACTGCTGGCAAACTGTCAAAATGTGCGAGTTTGTTTGTGTGTTTGCCGTAGTCTAATACCTCCTTTAGACTATCACAAACATACAAACAAACTCGCAAACAAACAATCTTTTTGACAGTTTGCCTGAATTTATTTGCAGAAACGCCATCCTGCATACATTTTGCTTTGTTTGCGAGTTTGGAAAACTGTCAAACACGACAAAAGTGTGAATTTGTTCGTTTGTCATAGTATAATACGTCTTTTATGTACCTACTTGAAATTTGAAATTGAAAATGAAAAAAAGTCCAAAATATTTTTTTCTTTAATGATGATGAACTTTGCTTGTCAGAGTTCTAACAGTGGTCCTCAAAATTAAATAGAAAATATATTGTGAAAAAAATGGTAATGTTTTGAAATCTAGAGCAAATTTTCAAAACAACCTATAAGTCATGGGTTTCCTATGCAGATAGGCCCTTCTGAAAATTTGATCTAGGAACAACACGCAATTTCTACCTTCTTCTTCAGCTACGAATTAGTTATTTGAACGTATTAATTCAGAATTATGTTCTAGAGAAGGTATTATGAGAAATTTCAGAACTTTAAAAAACAAACATTTTATTTTTTTTTTGAATAATAATATTAATGTGTTGACCACTGCGACCAATTCGTTACAGCCATTTTGATATAAAAAATATGCAATTTTCAAAAAATCATATCTCAAAAATTCTCAGTGAAGGTAGGTCTAGGACGCTTAATAAGGAAATTTTTTATAGCCGATTTAATCCGGTGATAAAGAAAGACAAATCAACGGTTAATAACAACTATCTTCTTGAGTCAAATTTCGCGAAAATCGGAAAACTGTTCAAAAAACGAATTCACGTTTAATGACCCTGTGATTAATCATGTGAGAAATCTGACAAAATACCCCAAACACGATCTGCAAAGTATATCCAAAAATAACCCCAAATTCAATAAGACTATGAAACCCCAATCGGCGCTGACGAAGACTGAAAAATTGGTAGTAAAAAAACACGTTGAGACGTTTAGGCCGCTTATGTTTTGCTAGCTTTACGCATTATTCTTCTGTTCAACCATTTCCATTCCATCAGAGACCCCCGTTTCCATCACTTCCCTGGCACCATCCATCCAACATCATCATCCTTCAAACCTTCAAAACACCGCAAACAAAAATCTCTTTTCTCACCAAATGTCCCCCTCTTTCGTCCAGAACACCTCCCGTCCCTCCAGCAACGACTCGTCCCAGAGCAATTCCAACGCCCCACCACCAACCACCCTCCCGGGGGCGGTCTCCTTCAAGGACGTCCTGGTCCAGTTTGCCAAAATGAGCCAATCCGACCGCTCGCTGCTGTCGAGCCTGAGCAGTCTGAGCAATGCCGTAACAGCAGCAGCAGCAGTAGCCTCTTCAGGCGGAACTTCCGTGGCCACTACTACCAATTGTTCGTCTTCTTCCCAACAGCGATCGTCCGGTGGCGGCGAGTCGGCCGTGCCCAGTTTGGGCAAGGGCGGTGCCTACCCGGAAGTCACGCTCCACCCGGTGATGAACTCGGCCAGTTCCAACTCTACCGCGCTACCGGAGTTGAACCTCAGCAACGGTGGCGGTGGTACTTCCGCGAATCAATCCCAAGCCGCCAACTCGACCAGCAACTCGTTGCTCCACGGCATCCTTACCAAGTCCGCGTCCCGGCCGAATCCGGCCACGACCGCCACCTCCGGCCCAGGCTTCACTTCGTTTTCCCCAACGCTGGCCCGACTCCTGACGGCGCCCGAGCGGATGAACTCGGCGGCTGCGGCGGCGGCCCAGCAACAAGCTGCCACCGTAACGTCCGGGGCGTTGGCCAATCTGCAGGCCAGCACCGGGCTCAATTTGTCCAAGTCGAACAGTGAAATCACCATCACGCCGGTCGGGGGTGGCAATGGGGGCTCGAATGGCGGTAGCACCAGCATTCAGGCGTCGCTGCTGCAGGCCGCCGCCGCCCATCAACAGCTGCAGGAGCAGCAAAAGCAGCTGCAGCGGCTGCGCGAGCAGCACTTTATGAGCATGGTAAGGGGTGGGCAATTTTATGAGACTTCGAACATGTTTTTATAATTTCTCTAGTGCAAATAAAGTTTGAGCAGCAACTTCTTGTTGTCCCCTAATTTATGATCATTTTGAAGAAGGGGGAGGAAGGAAAACAAAATGTTCAAAAAATGTATTTACTACAGTTTTTTATGTCTCTTTTATTTAAAATTTTTTGTTTCCCGCAAACCGGAGTTACATTGACAGAATTTCAATTTAGGTATTTTCCCAAGAATAATCAACTGGTATTTTGTTCTTGATCTGAGACCAAATTCCAAATATAGGCTAATACGGAGCTCGGAAGGAGCGCAAAACTCCATATATAATATATAACTCTATAACACTGAAGAAACGGTCAACGAAAGGGTTACGACATTGTTTTTCCTAAGGTGAAACAGGACGCAAATTATTGGACAACTTCTATTCAACTGAAATCATTTTATGAACTCAACAGATTGCTCGCTATAGAGAATTTGCAGCAAAGCTAATAGACACATGTCGCCACCTATGAACAAATAGCGTAAACCTATGATTTTTTGTAAAAATGTGTTTTTTCCTCCATAATTAACATTTTTACAGAACTTATGCCGGATTCGGATGAGAAAAATTATTTCCAACAATTTGGTGTACAATGTTCCAATATTTGTTTGATTTTTCTATGAGAAAACTGTAAATTTATCAAAAAGATAGTAATTTGGACTATTTGGCATGCAAGTCTGTCAAAAAACAATAAAAATTGTTGAATATACGTTAACACATCTGTTATTGAGGTTTTGCAGCGCGACTGTGTTTCAAATGTAGGTGGCGCCAAAATGAGGTTACTTGCCAAAAATCGCATTCCTTTCTGCTGGATTGAAGAACAAAATCGCTTATTTCTCATGATTCCCTGCATCAATCATAATGAAACTGGTTGCAAAAGACGAGAAAAATGTTTTGCTTTAAAATAATGAACATCAATTTTTGGGCGCGCAAAAATGTGTGACCTTTTTCTTTAAAAAACATGTTTTGGAACAAGAAAAAAATGGTTTCCCCGTATATATTAGGGTGGTCCAAATCCGGACTTTTTTGGGGCTACCCCCTGAAATCAAAGATTGACCCATCACTAGGCTAAATTCCAAATTTGAGCTCATTCTGACCACGGGAACCCCTCCCTCCAATCGCTTAAAATTTGTATGGGAAAAATCGTCAAAATGTATGGAGAAAAGCAACTGTTTTACTTTTTTACCTGTGGAAGGCGCCATAATTATCCGATTCTTACCATTTCTCAAATGTAGAACCTTCATTAAAAAAGTCCGGATTTGGACCACCCTAGTATATATCAATAAAATATACAGTTATATAGTTGATAACAGATGTGTTTACGTATATTCAACAATGTTTATTGATTTTTGACAGACTTACTTGCCTAATAGTCCAAATTACTATCTTTTTATAAATTTACAGTTTTCTCATAGAAAAATCAAACAAATTTTGGAAAGTTGTACACCAAATTGTTGGAAATATTTTTTCTCATCCGAATCCGGCATAAGTTTTGTAAAAATGTTGATTATGGAGGAAAAAACACATTTTTTCAAAAAATCATAGGTTTAAGCTATTTGTTCATAGGTGGCGACATGTGTCTTTTAGCTTTGCTGCAAATCCTCTATACAGCAATTCCCCACGAAAACAGCATGATTTGAAAAAAAAGTTCTCCGATCCGGCCATATTTTTTCTGGGGGATCCTTGGCCGAAATAATTAGACCCCTATTTTTTTTTGTTTTGCGCTTAGGGTGACCTACGCCGTGTTAGGGTGGTCCGAAAAATGGCATTTTTTTGTCGGTTTTCGCAAAAACCACTTTTTCAAAAAAACATATTTCCGCGCCATTTCATCCGATTTTAGCTGTCTTAGACGCAAAAGAAAGGTGATTAGTTTGGCTGTTTGGGAAAAATAGTAAGAAGTTTCAAAAATCTAGCTTAACATTTGAAAAGGTCGTATGAGAACATTAAATGCTGTTTTGATGGTCTCGGGACCAAAGAGCCTATGTCTAAAATTAGTTTTACCTGATTCCTCGGAAAATTTTACTAATTTTATATCAAAACATGGTGAAGTTATGTTTTCAATACTCTGAGATACGATTTTTTTAAAATAAAAACTAGGTTTTTCGACGCGCCACGCACAAAAATGGGAAAATGACGAAAACGGGAAAAAAATCGACTTTTTCACTAAAACTGCGATAACTTGAAAAATTCAGCGATGACATATAAATGTTAGGGTACCAATTTTCGTAATTGAACTACGCAACTTTTGGTACCCAGGTAAAAATATTCCCGAGACCTTCAAAACAGCATTTTAGGTTTTCATACGACCTTTTCAAATGTTAAGCTAGATTTTTGAAACTTCTTACTATTTTTCCCAAACAGCCAAACTAATCACCTTTCTTTTGCGTCTAAGACAGCTAAAATCGGATGAAATGGCGTGGAGATATGATTTTTTAAAAAAGTGGTTTTTGCGGAAATCGACAAAAATTGCAAAAAATGACAAAAAATTGATATGATTTTTCGAAAAAAGAGGTTAAAATGACTTAAATGGCCATTTTCAGACCACCCTAACACGGCGTAAGTTACCCTAATGGCCAAACAAAAAAATACGAGTCTAATTATTTTGGCCAAGGATCTTCCAGAAAAATATAAAGCCCGATCGGAGAACTTTTTTTTTAATCATGCTGTTTTCGTGGGGAATTGCTGTATATTTATGTTAATCCCAAAGAAATAAATCAAGCAAAAAATAATTAGGGCTGTGAAAGGCATCATTCCCAGTCGGCTATTTGGTGGCCATGTTTGTTTTTTTTTTTTTGAAAACGTTCAAATCTTGATTCAGAAAGCATTGTTCATGTAGTGATTAATTTTTCATTTCAATTTTATGGACCCTAAATCCGGATCCACCACTCACTTGTTGCATAAACAACTATTTCAATTTGAGTGAATATTCGTTGTCGATAACTGATATCAAATTTTATTTTTATTTTTGAAGTGCATTTTTATGTTCAGCGTCTTTATTTAAAGTTTTATATGCATAATTTTTTAAATTTATTTTTTTAATGTTACCCATTTTTGACGTTCGACTCGTTTTGGGTTCGGCATATTTCTGCCAAAAAAACTTTGTTTTCGACAGTAAAAAGCCGAACTTCGTCAAATTAACTGTCAAAAAGCGCCAAAAAGGCTCATAATTTGCAGAAATTCGTCATATATTTCTGCCGAGCGATACGTTGTTCTGCTAACTTTTGGTTTTTTTTTTGTATTATTGTAGGTGATGTTTTTTTTTCAATTTTGAATTACAGAATTTAACAATCTGGGACAGTGAAAGTTTTGTTTCAAGTTTTTGTTCCACCAAAAAAATCCAATAAATTCCCCTAGAAAAGATATTACTGAAAATTCAAATTTGCATACCCAAAATATCAATGCTTTTCTTACCGTCTTGATACTCTCTGCGCCGAACACAGCCGACGGCTTTTTTGTGTTTACACATTCGGGCTAGCATTCTCATTTTTCTCTCTCATTCTCGCTTTAACAATCATCCGACGCCTGGTCGTTTCAAACATGTCCTCCATACAACATTTTTTGCAATTCCAAAAAACACACACTGAGTAAAATTTTATGTCAAATTTTCATGTATTTTGTCAATTAATCGTTTAAATCAAAAAAATGTTGAAAAGTGTTACTTTTCAAAACAAGTGCTGAAAAGTTCAACTTTTCAAAACAAGTGCTGAAAAGTTTAACTTTTCAGCACCCATTTGAGTGCTGAAAAGTAGAACTTTTCAGCATTTATTTTGAAAAGTGTTGCTATTCGATTCTGTTATTTTTGGTACAGTATTTCGTCGTTCAAGAATGACAGGAAAAGTAAGTAGTTTCACGACGGAATAGCAAAAATATTTTTTTCTTGATTTTCGAATTATTTTTTTTACACGCAACGTCAACTTTTGATGAGAGGGGTCACGAAAAGAATGCGCAACATTTTTCGACCGTATTTCTTCAGAGCTCCGTACTTAGCTTTTTTTTTTTTTTTTTGAACTGCAGGATCGTGAACAGAAAACGCAAATCAATCGAGAAATTAAAAGTGAGGTTGTGTGCGTGCAATATGGAGTTAAACTTTTCGAAGCGCCGTGGTAAAATTCACAGCAACTTCACAAAAAGTTTAACTCCAGCTCGATACTTTTCGACGCTGTTTTGATTTGAGTTGGCCAAACACACGTAATTTTTCAAATAAAACACAATAAATTAAATCTACATGAATAGCATTTTATTTTAACTTTACTTGAAGAAAGGATAAGAGAATTTGGTTTAGAAATAGTTTGGATAAGTTGTCTGTTTTTAATGTTGTTATAAATATTTAATATATTTCCATTTCATTCACCCCCATTTTCGATTCTAGGACGACGAAGCGGAGGACAGCGTGGACCGGCTGGTGATTGACGAGGGCGATGACCACCACAGTCACCACGACGGCCACGTGAACAATTCCGGCGGCGGCGGCCATCACCAGCGCAATCACCGCGGCGAACCGAGCGTGGTCATCACGGCCCGTGGCGGCGGTGGCGGAAACGGTCCCGAGTTCCACGAGAACGACGTCCCGGAGTGCCAGGGCTGCAAAAAGCGCGAGGCCCAGTTTGTGTGCGCCGGATGTGGCAACCAGTGGTACTGCAGCCGCGAGTGTCAGGTGGGTTGATTTTTTTTTGTGTTAATATTTGAATGAATTTTGACGATTGTGTTACTTTTTTGCAGGTCAACGCCTGGGACGACCACTCGGAAGTGTGCACCGGTTAAGCTAAACTAATCCAGGTATTATCGTTTTATTCAAAAACTGACTAATTAAACAAACACAAGCGCACTTGAGAGACATTCAGCTTTCAGTATGAAACGTTTTCTACAATTCAACAAACTACCAGTTATAAAATGAATATAACCTTTTTAAACAAGTTTAAATAAACATTATTACAGAAAAAAAAAAACAGACACAGCAAAACTATCTCTAAAAGACTACGAAGAAATGTAGCAAAACAATCTTAATTTAAAAAAAGCATAAACTTATCTAGCAGCAAGAAATCATCAAAATTAGCATTAAAAGTTAGTTTGCATTTCTTAGTGTTTTCTTTGCTCTAAAGTTAAAAAATAAAACGAATTTCACAATCAATTCACAACAGCAAAGAAAGAACAAGTCCTTGGTTAAACAAGTGCAACATTTTTATCGTAGCTTTCTTATAAAAAGAATTTAAGTAAATTTTCATTTGATTTGAACATATATTTCATAAAACAACAAACACACCTAGCCGTTATTACCCTAATTATTATCGTAAATTATATAAAAAAAAGAACATCCTAACCAACAACTAAACGCAAGCATATTTACCACTATCAAGATATTTAGAAGTGTAAGGAATGGAAAACCAAAATGGTTGCAAAAAAGAAACATGAAACCGAAAGTATCGATTCAAGCCAGACTTACCAGAAGAAGAAAAAAATAAAGTTTACCGCGCAACGCTGCGGTAAGGAATCGATGATGATGTGTGTAACAGCTAGTTTTGTAGGATTTTGTAGCGAGTAGCGTTTAAAGTAACAGTTTAGAACAGCAGCAATTAGTAGAGAACTAGGGTTAGAAGAGCGGGAATGCGAGTGAGCAATGATTTGAAAAGAAACTACTACACAGTGTCAATAAAACGTATGTGTTGAACTGAGAGCGCGGAATAAAAACAGCTACCCAAGCATGGAAAATTAAAATCTTGTGCGATTTCTGACTGAAACAGCCGAAAATGTCCTGTCTGTATCTAAAACTGTTTTTTTAGTAGTTTATATAGTAGTTTGGCCTTAATAATTTTTAGAGTTACTAATCCTTTAACTGCGATATAGAAAAATAATCCTTTATTGCCAACAAACATACAAATTTTCTTTACTTACCCAAACAACCAAATTACGTGAAAATATTTAATTTGAAAATGGCAATCAATAATTATAAATAACAAAAAAAACTCCTATGCTGTTTATATTTTTACGCTTTTCTCTCTTTCCCGAATAGACATTTTATTCTTGGCAATTGGGACTGCAGTCTGTTAAAGGAGAGTTATTTTTGAAGCGCGTAGAAGTTCGAACGCAAGTCTCATTTTACAAAATACTTGAGGCGTGATTACAGTCATGCTATTGCCAAAATATCTAAAACTTGAGAAAACACTTCTTTACTTTGTTTTCTCAAGTTTTAGATATTTTGGCAATAGCATGAGAAAATACTTCTTTACTTTACGGGAGCGAATGACCCATACGGTTAAAGTTCCCCCAATAAAATCAACAACAACAACAACTTCTTTACTTTAAAATGTTTTTTTTTTTTTTTTTTTCAATTCAATTCGGTTTTATTGGTGAATAATCAAGATACAATGAGTTATTTTGAAGTGCATAACAGAGTTTTGGAGTTCCTTACAGCTGTGTGTTGCATCATAATCCATTTAGGAACAATTATTTCTTTAACTAAGGCACTAGCAAGAGTAAGAAAAAACTTTAAAAAAAAACTTACAGAAATTGGAAAGGAAAGGGGATAGTAGAAAAGAAAGCTTATATCTAGATCACAGGTAATTTATCCTTTGTAGATGTGTTTGATCATCAGTTCCCCAAGGGCCAGGAATTGTTCTGCATTGTTCCGGCAGCTCCGAAACCGCGTCATCATCTCCCCCGCGAGAGCAAAGAACTCCGGCAGGGTGAAGAGATCTTCCCCGGTGACTTCTTGCCGGGCCGTACTGCCGCTACCGGCAGCGACCACGCTGGCGAACGAACGCCCCCAACCAGGAGGGAACGCTGAGTTTTCCGCTGGAACCGTACGCTGTCCAGCTGCAGGAACGGCTGCGCTCGTACTTCGCTGAGGAGGGTGGGACGCTTTCTTCTTCCTCTTTTCCTGCTCCTCGAGGTAGGCCCTGCGCGCGACGCATCCGCGGTAATTGCCGGTAAGGTTGCCGTCACAGTTCGCGCACTTTACGCGCGGCTTGGTTTGTTCTGCCTTGTCCCCCAAGTCCGCCTTTCGTGGCAGTGCGCACACCTCCGAGAGGTGTGACTCACCGCACTTCACGCAGCGGGGCAAGAGGTTGCAGTTCCGCGAGCCGTGGCCGAATTTCTGGCAACGGTGGCATTGCGCTACGTCCGTCGGGTTCTTGGTGTAAAACCGCCAGTTTACCCAAAAACCGTCCAACGTTTTAGTCCGCCGCAGGTCTTGGAGCTTGACGGTGCCGCGGTAGAAGTACAACAGGTACAGTGTGTGTGTACTAGAGAGCCTGAAGCTTATTAGAGAACGGACATCTCAAACCAAAAGTACCAATCGAAGCACGAGAACTGTCAAACGGAGGTACCAATCGAGCATAAGACAAAGGATTTTGCTCGATTGGTACTCCGGTTTAGATGTCCGTTCTCTAATAAGCTCTAGGCTCTCTAGTGTGTACCTGTTACCGTTGTCTTGCGCGAGAGCACTTTTATCTCCCGCGGTTTTATTCCGGCGTCCGAAAGGTGACCCTTCAGGTCGGAGATCGGACGGTCTTGATAACCCTGCAAGACGACCTTAACAGGGGGCTTCTCGGGGTTGAATGTGTAGAAGTTGAAGTTGCTACGCTTCAATTCTTCAAACACCAGGTCGAAATTCTTTTGGTCAGTGATCACTTGCACTGCCGACTTACCGATTTTCAGACAATATCCGAGGCCTTCCAGCAACTCGTCAACATCGTCCGCTAACGTGTCAAAACAAAATTGGGTGGTCTACGTTCCACTGGAGAGTTGTTCTTTTTGACGTCGGCACTTTTTCCGTGCACGACCATCATCGTCGTCGTCGTCGTCGGTAGTGCTGCTACCGTCAGAGTTGTTATTTTCTTCGTCGTCGCTCAGCATCTGGAACTCGTTCCTGATGGGGATGTTGGCGGATGTTGATGTGCCACTGGTCGTGGCACCGGAAGTACCGGAACGGGTTCGCACTGGTGATCTTGGGACATATCCGGGATGTAGTAACTTTTTGTCGATGCCTTCAGCGCTGACGCTCCCCTGCGCGATGGCGGTCGACGGCGTTGGTTTGTTTACCTTTTTGCACACGGCCGGTAGACGAACTTCGCGGGTTTTCGAGGCCGCACTCGAACTGCCACGGCCACGGCCGGCCTTTGGCATGCTGGAGAAGCAAACTCGCGGGTAACCACAATCAATTACGGCGAAAAAAATCGAAAAAACGATGGAGCACTGAGCACTAGCTGCATGCTCTCGTGCGTACACGGAGGGAGCTGTGCTGTACATTAAATTTTCACAAAAAATTTAAATATTTTTAATCAATCCCAGACATGCTCAATATAATTTTTGATGCAGGAAAATGCATTTCTAATTGTTTTCAGTTGGTTAGAATTCTATTGCCTTTGAAATTTTGAAGTTTTTTGAAAAAAATCTTTTTTGCCCCTTGATTTTTCGGACCGATTTTAGCTTTTAAAAATATTTGCAACGGCCTTAACGCTTTTAAATTTGGAAATGGATGTACACATTTTGTTGGTTTGAGTCTGTTCTAACCGAAACCAACCAGAAAATTCAAAAAATTTTGCTCCAACATGATTATAACTGCTGTCCCAATTCGTCCCATGTTTCCCGATTGACCCCAGTTCACGGTACCCATATTGCAAATTATGAAGAATTGAGTACTTTCGAAAAAATACGGGGTTAATTCTCTACCAACTCACACGAAATCGGAAAAAGGCCCCGACCCCTCTTCGATTTATTTGTCCAAAGGGGTAACTTAGTCGCTGATCATGAATTCGAGATCCATTTTTTGATATCTCGTGACGGAGGGGCGGTACGACCCCTTTCATTTTTGAACATACGAAAAAAGAGGTTGGAAAAATCGGAATAAAGTCGGAAATTCAGAATAGGATTGAGGTGGCCTCCCGGGAAAACTAATTATAGTAAAATATTTCTTCTAACTGAATAAAGTTTTATCCACATAAAAAACAAAGAAAATTCGATTTGCAAAAAACCAAGAAACTTATATATTTGCCTTCAGTAAAGCACATTTTCACCTGAAACAAAACACATTCATTGATCAGCCACGACACTGTTCTTAATCTTTCCAAGCGACTCGATCTCGCTGTCGATCACGTCCCCAACCTTCAGGAACTCTGGTGGACTGCGATGCATTCCCACGCCGGCCGGCGTCCCCGTCAAAATCACATCCCCCGGCAGCAGGGTGATTGATCTGAAATTTAAATTGACGAATGCATTTGATGTTTAGCAAGCAAAAATTCACTCGACTTACTGTGTAACCCGCTCGATAATGTCGTCAATCCGGAACACCAACTCACTGGTGTTGCCCTTCTGCTTCTGCACCCCGTTGACGGAGCACGTAATGACCAGGTTGTGCGGGTCGGCCACCAGCGATTTGTGCACCACCGCCGGTCCTAGCGGACAGAAGCTGTCCATCGACTTGCCGATCAGGAACTGTCCTCCGTTGCGCGTCTTTTGCCAGTCCCGGGCGGAGATGTCCTGCGCCACGGTATAGCCGAACACGTAGTCCATCGCGTTGGCCCGGGACACGTGCTTGGCCTCCTTGCCGATGATGACCGCCAGCTCCACTTCCCAATCGATTTGCTGGAGCAATTAGGTTTAGTTAAGGGGTGACGTCACTCTGGGTTGATCGAAAGCAAACTTACGTCGGTGATTTTGTGCGCAATGACTCCGTCGTACGGTCCGACGATGGCCGTGGCGTACTTGCTGAAGAACATCGGCTCCTTGGGGATTGGTTTGTTCTGTTCCTCGCAGTGGCCGCGGTAGTTCAGTCCAACGCACAGAATCTTCTGCGGATTGGTCACCGGCGAAAGCAGCGTCACATCCTTCGCGGACAGTTGCTGGGCTTGAGTCGCCTTCTGCTTGATTACATCCAACGAGGCACCGGACCGGATGAGGGCCTTCAAATCGCTGCCAAAATGCTCGGAGATGTCGGAGATTTTGCTGCCATCCTGCGACAGCACCCCCAGACGCTGCTCGCTGGAACCGGTCGTGAATTGCACAAACTTCATGTTGCTTCGGGATGATTGGGAGAAATGCCTGAAATAACATTACAATCAATTGAAAATTTGCACGAATTTCACAAATATTTGCGTTACCTTCTAGGCAATTGTTTGTTATCAGCAGTGTTGATATGATAAGAAGACGAGCCGCAGAGCAAATTCGCTGAACTGCTGGTTGATCTCGCCGAGCCGCAAATGATACTGCGGCCAAGTGGCAGTGCAAAGGAGCAACTTCTGACTAGGTTCATTTTAAGCGTAGGCTGGAAACAGCAGAGAGGTCATACATTCGAGTTCGTTTATTTTTAGTATCTCCTTCTGCAACTTGAGAACTGGTACAAATACTTACTTATAGAATCGAACAACTTTATGAATATTTGCCTCTGGTGGTCTGTAGATATTGATGGTTCTCTTGAAGCGCCGTGTTATCGAATCAAAACAAACATACTGTTGAGTAACATTTCGAGGCTGAGAGAGAGGTGTTCACGCGAATCCCATGAATGAATACGCACAAAAGTGGTGGGTTTAAATCTTGGCTAAGATAGAGAGAAGAACACAACTTGTTGAACTTGCTTGCTTGATATATCTCCTCGCGTTTCAAATCTCTGATTTATTAAAGAAAGACCAACATATCGATGCCTCTGTACTCGCTTAAACTAACAAGATAGAAAAATTAGCAATAGAACAAGAGAGTATAAAGGCATCGATTTGTTGTGGAAAGGATACATATTAACGCTTTTTTTAACCAAAGGTTTACGAGCCGTATCCAAAGGCCACCAGCTAGGTTATACCTTGTCACCAGCTAGGTTAAACCTTGTCATCATGATGATTAAACCAAGCCAACTTGGAGGTAAGAAAATGGGACACTTGCAAGGAACGAGATCCATACTGTTTTGACCAAGATGATCTAACACCACTACGGATGTAGTTGGGCTCCTGCTGGGATGTTCCGGGAACATTAAATAAAATTTGCAAAAATCGAAAATTGGACCACCCAAGGAATAGCCATCAAAAACCATAGAAAACCATACAAACTTATGAATTCAGTGTAGTAGGATTGGTGAAAAAAATACTTAAAAACTATGTTTGATGCACTTCAAAAACAATGTTTTTTTCGTTTTTTCGACACCTTAGAAAACAAGCCATTTCGTCTAACAGAACGTTGAAGGGTGATAAGAAATTACTTAAAGCTCTGGAAGGCATCATTCCAGATCGGCCATTTGGCGGCCATGTTTGTTTTAGAAAAACATTCAAATCTTTCAATTGGGTACTAAAGTCCTATGTCAATTTTTATGTACAACGGTAAAAAACACGATTAAAAACCATTTCTGATCACTTTTTTTCATTTTAATGCAAAAATTTTTTTTTGACAAGACAACATTTTTTCGATGGATCAACTATGGTCCCCTTGGAACGAGCTGTCAAGTAGGAGCTTTTCTGTCAAGAAGGACCGCGAGGTTAATTTTTCAAAATTGATTTAAAAATCCATTTTAAACTCTTTGTGCTCGTACAAAGGGTCATTGTACTCAGAAAAATAAGCTTTATCGCTGTAAACAATAATATCAGCAATCTAAGCTTCATTTTAGGACCCAATTCAGAATGTTTCAATCAAAAAATGGTTTTCGTTGTATTGTGTGTAGAAGCATTTTACATGTCGTGATTATTTTTTCATTGCAATTTACTATTTCTGGACACTGTATTTAGAACCATCATTGACAGTCATTGTTCAAAAAGTGAAGGACACCTTCTACGACCTTAAGGGACCTTTCGAACATAGTTTCCATGAAGTTTGACCACTTTTATATAAAAAGTTACTTAACAAAACAAACATTTTGGAAAAAGTGTAAATAGGTTGAAATAAGACACTATTTTTACAAATAATCTTCTTAAAATCAACTAATGTTACATTAACCGTGATTTGTGGAGCTACCAGTAGTGCAATAATCCATTTAATTAAAATTCAATATGTTTTGATCTAAATGATTTGAAAGTTCCGTTCTTGTTTCTTTTTAGAAAGCTTATTTAAGAACCTCAACATTAACAGAATTTGTGTGGTTATGTACAGAAATTTATATTTTTGCTCATAATTCGAAAAATACAACGAACTCAAACGTCGTTTTCGGTGTGGTGATGTTATTTGACGTCTTCAGGGAGACCACCCAAATTCCGTTTTCAAATTCCCGACTTTTCCAGAAACTCAATTGATAGCCATTTCTTATCTAAAGAATAATTTCTTACAAAAAATCTTTATAAAAAAGTAAAATCAACCATCATACAGCAAAATCTAAATTAATTTTAAAAAATGAAACTATGGACAATTTTTGTAAAAACAGAAAAAAATCCCAAACATACAGTCATCCCACATATTCGGAACGGTTTCCAGATCGGCCAATGTTCAATAAATCATAGCAAATCGATAATTGAATTTTAAGACTTGCTTTTGCTTTCATTTGAAAGCTTTTCTTGCGATCTTTCGAATGCTGTATCGAACATCTGCAAATTTTAAATTTTATATGAAGTTTTTGAAGAATTACTTTGACCCTTGAAATCCACAAATTCGGAACACTTTTTTCTTACGAATGTAAACAAACTTTGGATCTCTCCAGGAGTACATGTTTATTATCAAATAATGACTTCACACACTGAAACCAATGAAACTCAAGCTTAGTGATGTTTTATACATGGTTTGATAACTTTTTTGTGAAAATATCAGTTAAATTCAGGTGTTCCACAATTGTGGGAGGCACAATATCATCCCACAATTATGAAACAGGCCATTTGCAGGCAGTGTTTTGCTGCTCTGGACAAAATAGTCTTGGAATGAAGTTTTTTGTTCAAAAAGTACTACTTTTACTAGTGAAATAGCAAGATAATGTCCAAATGAAGGTTCTAAAAATAGTAAGATCGACAGAAAAGCTACTTTTGGCATGATATTGACAAATTATCATAAAAGTGTTCCGAATTTGTAGGTGTTCCAAATATGTGGGATGACTGTACATCAAAAATTAAAGCACACACACAATTAGTCTTCGAAATATAACAGGATGCTTAACAATACTTGAAAAATCAATATTTATTTTTTTAATTGCCAAACTTTCATACTTCGTTTCAACTGAAAATGGCAAAAAGTTATTTAAAATATCTTTATTTTTAAATTAAAAAACTCTCAAAACTTGACCAATGTTTTTTTATTTTTTCAAATATTAATTTAGAAAAGTTCCTTTTATAATCGGTATTTTATTGTTTTAATTTTTTTCAATGAAAAATTCAGTATGATAAGATTCCATGTTTTACTACTTTTTTACTCAAAATGTATGAAGAGACTAATACTTTAAACATATGTGCAATAACATAATTAAACATTTCTTGATATTTTTTTAAATTCCAATGTTTTTTTTCATGTTTCTTAAACGTAAAACAGTTTTCCATTTTTTCATTCAGAACTAACAACGATTGGAATTTATTCGATATTTAAGTTTTCCGACAGCTGAAAATCATAGTCACAAAAACTCGCACAAAAATGTTCAAGGGAAACATTAGGAAAAAAATGTGAAATGTATAAAAGTAGTTAAATAAATAAAAGTATTTGCCGCAAAAAATAATATTGCCAAACTCAAATTATAATCTATTTTCTAATATTCAATCCATGTGACAAAGTGGAAAAGCATGAGCATGACCATGAGCATGAGAGACCACCCATGGTTGTCCTTCTCCGTTGCTGAACAGGACCATAATATCCCATCAGCACAACCGGTCACACGCTTCAACGATCAAATGATGTTTCCCTTATCAACAGCATGCATGAATGCGCTGAAAAGATAAAACATCACGATCATCAAAACTAGAGCCGGTGCGAATAGGGAAACAGTCGTTGGCCACCAACGGCGCCCGCCATGTCAGTTTGTAGATCTCGGGGATTGGGACGGGAATGTTAGTTAGCACAGGTTGCTACCAAGGGTGGGTTCTATACGATATCCACACCCCCACGTGTGCCGGAAAACTACTTCTACTTGGGATTTTGTTAGTGGGTGGTAATGCCAGGATTCAACATAGAGGATGATGATGCGACCCAATAATCAATAAATTTTGTTTAATGGTGTGATGTATTATGTATTCTCAAGCAAACAGTCGAGTATGCGGATGAGACTATTCCCGGTTATTTGGTGTTGAGTTTAGCATAAATGATTTAATCTTAGACAGCCGGCTGTGGAAAGATAAAACCAACTAAAATGCGAAAACGCGAAACCGCCCGGATCGAAATACACGCACAATCGGGGGGACAACAAAGACGGAAACGGCAACGAAAATCCTGCGCGAGAACCGCGACGCACACCGTTCAAATTCTCCAACGCAACTGTCAAACATCCCGAAACCGCCCGGATCGAAATACACACACAATCATTCTCAATCCATGTGACAAAGTGGAAAAGAATCATAACTTTACGCTGGCCATAATTGTTTAAATTAGGCTCTATTTTTATATAACTCTTTTAAATTTGTTGTTGTTTTAAGTAAAATGTTACCTCTTGTTTGATAAATAAAAAAATAATAAAAATCTTTTGATACTCGTATAATGTTATGAAAATCTGAGTCAAATTATTGTGATTTAAAATTTTAAAATAAACACTGATTTTTAATGTCCCAAGTTCATTTCAAATAAATTGAAATAGTGAACGGAACCTTAAATTTAAAGTATGTTACTAAAAGGAATAATTCCAACTATTGAGTGAATTTATTTTGAAAATAGTACAAAATAATACAAAATTATTCAAACGTTTGAAAATAATTTTCGAACAAGTATGCTTGGGATTCCCGACTTTTCCCGACTTTAATGGCCACCCTACCGTCTTTTGGTTCTAATCCATTCTGCTGTTGGTCCTTCCATTGTAAAGCCCAAAACCAAGGGCCACCATTCTGCCCCTTTGCCCCTACAGACTTTTGAATATGCACATGCTCATTTAAATTACCGGCCCGCAAACTTGTATGGAAAAACTCATGGTAGGTAACGTCATGATTCGAAATCCGGACACTTAGTAGCATATCATTTTTGTTATAGCTGGCAAAAAATCATGTAATAAGTTGGAAATGTAGAAATATCATCAGGATGTAGTATAAACTGTCAGTTTCAAGAAAATGCATGCAAAATATGTCTTTTCTAACAATTTTTCTTCAGAATTTTAAAATTAAAATGTCTTGTTCTGCTTCGAATCCCGGACACTGATAAAAGCTGATTCGAAATCCGGACACTTTTGCTTCGAATTCCGGACACTCGATTTTACTCATGAATCGCACAAATTTGGACTGAAATGTTAGTGAAAGGCATTCTTTAGGTCTCAAATAAGCTGTTAACATCAAAACAATCGATAGTTTATATTAAAAATTTGCTAGAATTTAAGGAAATCGAAACCATAAATTTCTGCTTTGCCTTCCCGGTGCTTCGAACGCCTATGAAATATTTCAAGTGAAATGTTTCGCATTTTTGGTAAACTTATAATTTTATTGTATTTAATTGTTTTGGCACTAACTACAGCGTTCAAACAAACTTTAAATAAAAGTTGATGTTAGAATTCATCAAATAACACAGTTTTGACATTCAAAATGCGAACTTATATCCAAATAATTGATAAAACAAGATGAAGTGTCCGGGTTTCGAAGCGTCCGGGAATTCGAATCATGACGTTATTTCATTCAAATAAAAAGTTCCAAATTAGTTTCTGATTTATAGTCTGAAATATCATAATTTTCAAAAGGTCAGACAATGATAGTTAATTTTTTTAAATAATTAAATAAAACTGAATAAAATAACTATTTTTTCTGCAAATAGACTTTTCCCTCATATGTAACTTAATACATTTTTTTTTTAGAAGGTTCTATAAACTATTGTCTTTTATATGTTTATAGGACCTATTAAAAAAATACTCTAGATTTGGCGGATTGGGTTGTACATTTCCAAACCCTACGCGTAACAATAGTACGACCAGCTTGGGCACCCCTGACGATTGCGAAGGCCGTCAAACAAAACCCCGCCGCCGAGAGAAATCGCAAAGTCTGGTCTGGCGCTCTCTCTCGCGTCACGTCGTCGTCGTCTCACCACCATGGTCGGCTATGCTCGCCACCCCAGACTCCATACCAACTTGTTGAATGTGAAGTAATCGCAGCGCAATCACTTGGCAACTACTGACGCTCGGAAGCGGTCGATACTCTGGCACTTTTTCCCCACTCCGTGTGTGTTTGGCAGTTCTATTTCTCACGCATTTGCACAATAGTTATATTTGCTAATTTTTCTCGTAATCATGGTCAACGGTAAGGTGCTAATCTACGGTGGACGTGGCGCCCTCGGCGCAACCTGTGTCCAGTACTTTAAGAACAACAACTGGGTAAGAAAATCCTTGGGCGAGTTCCTTTCACTTTTATTTCGGCGATCGAAATTCCATCACGATCAGCTCTCGTATACGTAACAGTTTGGCTTGGTTCCGGACTACTAATCTCGTTTTGATCTCTCTTCCGCGACAGTGGGTTGGCTGTATTGATCTGGCGGAGAATGAGTCGGCGGATTGCAACATCGTGGTCGAGCGTGATGCCGACTGGGTGACCCAGGAGCAGGGCGTTCTCTCGAAGGTGGAGTCCTCGCTGAATGGGGACAAGCTGGACGCGGTCATCTGCGTTGCGGGAGGTTGGGCCGGCGGCAACGCCAAGAAGGACCTCGCCAAGAACTCCGACCTGATGTGGAAACAGTCGGTGTGGTCGTCGGCCATTTCGGCCACGGTCGGCGCCAACCACCTCAAGGCAGGAGGTCTGCTTGCGCTGACTGGAGCAAACCCGGCCCTTGCTGGAACGCCCGGCATGATCGGGTACGGAATGGCCAAGGCCGCCGTCCACCAGCTGACCAAGAGTCTCGCCGGCAAGGATTCCGGCCTGCCGGAGAACGCGCTGGTAGTTTCGATCCTGCCCATCACGCTCGATACGCCCATGAACCGCAAGTGGATGCCGAACGCCGACTTTGGAACGTGGACGCCGCTGGAGTTCATTGCCGAGTGAGTCACGAAAACTGGTTTCTCTCTCTTCACGTCAGACGACGGGGTTTTTACACCTGCAACATGTTTCATTCTGTCTTGTTTCAGACTGTTCCACAAGTGGACCACCGGCTCGGACCGCCCCACCAACGGCAGCCTGGTCAAACTGGTCACCGAGAACGCCAAGACCGAGCTCGTGTTTGCCGAATAAGTTGTTGACTGAGTGCTTTTTGTTGTTTTTGTTAGAATCTCTATTTTTTAAAAATCATTCCTTAATTGCAATATACGCATGAACGTAATGCTCTCTCTCTAAAACAAAAAAACGGCTTATCTTTTGTGCGCTCTGCTGGTGGTGTTATCAATCCGAAACTTTCGGGCACGGTGTTATCAGTTCTAATTGGTGCCTCATGCTCTGGCTCCGATGAATAACTAATTAAGTTCTTGAGATGTCTCGTTCTAATTACCGGTAGCATTGATCTGGAAAACTGTTTTAATTGCAACGAAATTAACCTAAAGCCTTCAAGCCCTTGGTTCTGCTTGAGTGGTTAGTGGTAGACTTGAGTCTTGAGTGTGTGACCTTTTGGAAACGATCCGTGAGAAGCGGTAATTGGATGTGGTTTTGGGTTAGTAGGTGCAAGCGTGGTTCGTAAAAACTATCGTGTACTTATCGTGACTTTGTACTGAACGCATGTGGAAGGGCATTGCTTACATTTTATATGTTTACTACGTTATTCAGAATTGTTGAAATTCATACAGGAACAAGGATAATTATAATTTTATTAGTTTTATTAATGTTCACGAGCCAATAAATGCCCTTCCACGTGTTAGCCGTCCGACTTATAGTTTCGCGGTTTTCAGCAAACCATTATATAGCATACTAAGGACAATGATTTTGAAGAGAATCTCGAAATCTGGAGACACCGGACATCGAGCCAATGCGCCCTTTTGGAGGTTGATTGGCCATACCTAATTTCTTCCCGAATGTATTCTTTGGATCATCCCCGACACGTAAACTTTGAAAATATTTGCACCGGCCTTCATAAATCGAAAAAATGAAAAAACCAAAAATTTAAAAAAAAAATCATGAACTTTGAAAAAACCTTTGTCAAAATTAGCAGTCCTATCAAGATTTTTTCATCTTTCTCCAAATTTAATCAAAAATGACTCAAAAAATCTTTAACTTTTTTTTGTAATTCTAGATAGCGGCAAAAATCCGGCATGAGTTTTGCAATTTTGGATTGTAGGAATACAGACTCGATTACCCGAAGCCTTGATTATCCGAAGGTTTGTATGGGACTTCGGATAATCAAATCACGAACAAAAATACATAGTTTTTCGTATTTTTTTTATTTTCTTACTTTTATCGTCAAATTCGAGTTCTACGACTCTATTTTAGTCAAATTTGAATGGTTGATTGCCTATCAAATTAAAAAAAAAGCATTTGTTCAATATTTCATCACCGGCATTTTGGGCGCCACCTTGGATCCAAACATTAAAAAAATCACTCTTGAGTAGTTAAAAGGTTAAGCTCAACAATCAAAAATAAGACAACGAAAAAAACACGTAACTTAATACACCTTTAGGTGTTTTATGGTTTTCTCTCATTTATAAAGAAATTTTAGATTTAAGAATTTTAAAAGTATTTTTTTTGTTTTGGATTTTTTGATCTTCGGGCTTTTTAAGAATTCTTAAATTTTTTAGCTATTCAATATTGAATTTGTGCTCTTATTTTCTTAAAATTTTAGCAATTTGCCTTTTTGAATATTTTGAATGTTTTAATTTTTCCCCCAAGAATCTCAAGCGCTCAAATCGAACTGTAAATTTTTCTTGAGGGGGTTCACGATTAAAGACTAGTATGGAGATCGGAAGGAAAGGGGTCAAGAAACAGCTTTACGAACAGCCGAACAAAGAAGGGGGAGCGTTTTCTTGGGCTTTTCTTCACCCTCTCTGGCTTGCTTTCGCTACCGCTGCTGCCCATTTGAAATTTTTCTTGACCAGTTTCTTCCGAAGTGCATACCTTACATAAAGTACGGTATGCAGATCGGAAGGAACGCGGTCAAGAAATGTTGCGAAGTTGACAGTTCGGTATAAGCGCGTTTGACGGTGTGCGCGCTTGAAGTTCTTTGTGGAAAAAAATAATAAGATCAAAAATATTCAAAAGTTAAAATAAAATAAAATAAAATAGAAATGTTCATTCAAAAACTTTAAACAACAATTATTAATTATAAACGAAATTGAAAATTGAATTATTGAGAAATCAATAATTTGAAATTTCTTCAGAAAATTAGAAATTTATAAATTCTAAAACTAGACAAACTAAAATGATAAAACTATGAATTATGTAATAATGACATAATGAAATAAGGAAATTAGGAAATTCAGAAATTAGGATGTTCGGAAATAAGGATGTTAGGAAATTAGGAAATAAGGAAATTAAGAAATTAGGAAGTTATGAAATTAGGAAATAAGGATGTAAGGAAATTAGGAAATTAAGAAATTAGGAAATTAGGAAAATAGAAAATTTTGAAATTAGGATGTTAGGAAATTGGGGAATTAAGAAATTAGGAAACAATGAAATAAAGAAATTAAGAAATTGAGAAATTTAGGAAATTAGAAATTTATGAAATTAGGATATAAGAAAATCAGAAAATTATGAAAATAGGAAGTTAGGAAATTAGGGGAAATATACCCATTTTAATCACTCTAAGCCGTTCGACAAATTCTCATCACTTTTGCTGTTTTCCGCTTTTAAATAATCATTTTCAGATGTTTCAACAATGGAGAGTTGCTTGCTCACTTATATTTGAGCTATTTTTTATTTTGGAACAGTCAAAAACACTTTATGAAAGCTGTAATTCATGATCAAAGTGCTGATAGGCCGATAATAGAAATAGGCTGAGGAATGGTATAGTTCCCCTAGGTAATTAGGAAATTAGAAAATTTCGAAATTAAGAAGGAAATTAGGAAATTATAAAATAAGGCTGGTACAAATGTAAATTCTAAAATTCTTTAATTCTTTCAGGCTTTGAATTTTCAATTTTTTGAGCTATTGAATTTATAAATTTTGTAATCTCGACTTAAATATTATTTTTTCTCAATCCTGCATTTTTTTTTTGAATTTCCAAAATAAAGATTTAAAAATGACTGGAATTTCCTTCATATTTTTTGTTATTTGAAATTTCTGAAATATTTGTTTTTCCATATTTTCGAATTTTTATTTTTGAGTTATTTGTACTGTCGAATATCAGATTATTATTGAATTTTCAGTAAGAAAATAGATATTTGTATAATTATTGACAAGTTTATTTTCACTCCGGTTAATTTCATTTCGGTCTCGCCCGAGGTCCCGCCAGGGTGGATTAATCGGACAGTGTAGTGAACCCACAATCCAAAAGTTACT
This sequence comes from Culex quinquefasciatus, assembly GCF_015732765.1. NCBI lineage: Eukaryota > Metazoa > Arthropoda > Insecta > Diptera > Culicidae > Culex > Culex quinquefasciatus. The sequence goes on along the minus strand of NC_051862.1, from coordinate 49,298,261 downwards.
GGTTGGTACTGACAATAGTTGGCGACACGTGGGCCAACAGCCATAAAGACAACTTCTATTTTTTAGTCCGTTTCGACCAAAAAACTAAATCTGTTCTGTTAATTTCAAAATTCTGCATTTTGAGATTCGCCGGGATTTTCTATTATTCTATCGAATACAAAATAAATAAACGTTTGTAACTTTCAGTCGCATTCAAGAAGTAAATTTTTTTTTTGATTTTTTCATCAAAACATATATAACAAACAAGCACCGCGCGAAGAAACGTCAAACGCCACTTTCCGTTTCTGTTTCTTTTCAGCTGCGTACCGCTTAAGAATAATCTTTTCGTGACCCTTTCCTTGTCCGTTTCTTGGGCGTTTTTTATATGGAGTTTTGCGTTTCTTCCGATCTGCATATCAGCTTTAACCCTCTAACGCCCAGAGGTACAATAATGCAGGAAATATTTTACTTTGACCCACAAACATCGAATTGGGGCAAAAAAGTAGAATTTGAAGTGGTGCACCAGAGCACCATCAGGAAGATGAGCAACTTTTTTTTAAACTACAAAATCTCGTTTTCTTCAAATCTATTGGTTCATTTGTTTGAAAACGCTTCGAAATGTGTTATAAACTACTTATTCTTTGCTGTAAGACCATATTTCTGAAGTATTAACTACAAATTCTAAAATCTCTGCATTTTCAGGTTTCTTTGATTGGCTCATTCAAAACCCACAAACAACCATTTTCATGAAAAATGAGGAAAATAATAAAACTATCGGTCTTATAACAATATTTTGTCTTGTTTATGAATAGTCAAAACGTTTATAAACTTTTGTTTTGATAAAAATAAGCTTTTTCTGTAATTTAGAAAAAAGTTCTCCTGAATATTTAGTTGCTCATATGCCTAGGTGGTGCTCTGGTGCACCAAATGAAAAAGGTTGAAAAACACTTAAAACCGGTCCAAACTCACAATGTTATTCACAGGGGTTCTTGTCCAAGGTTCAAATGATAGCAAAACATTTTTTGTTTCATAAAATGTTGTGTTTGGTAATTTTTACGGGCTTTCGAAAACAGGTCTTTTTTATTTCCCTAAAATTGGCCCATTTTTGTTTACATTTCACACTGTAAATTTGCTTGTGCTTAACCAAATTTGATGAAATTTGGGGAGATGTTAGTAAACATTCTACATGTATACCTGCAACTTAAAGCACCATGAAAAGTTGTGTCAGTTCCGAGATATTTGAGTTCAAAGTTTTGGTGCTCTGGAGTAACCATGGGCGAAAGAGAGTTAAACATCTAACGCCCGTGGTAGCACCAGTGCACCAAAACTTTTAGATCGAATTTCTCGGAGATGTGACAATATTTTCAACTGCTTCTTTTTGCACATGTTTAGGAAACATTATAAACTAACTTCTGACCAAATTTCAACCACCTTGATTGAGTACGCACTAAAGCTTTTAAGAATAAAAAAATAAAAGTGTTTAGGAATCATTTGGACCCTTCTCAAAAGAGCATTTCTGGAGCAACATTTGAAAGGGGCGGTACGACATTGCTCTTACGGCCTTTGGTCCCATTTAAACGCGTGTAATGAAAGGCCGTAAGAGCAATGTCGTACCGCCCTTATCAAAAGTTGCTCCAGATTTAATTTAAAATTTAAACTTGTTTGATTAATTTTACCAATTTTTCAAAATGGGCACGAAGAAAACAAAATTTGTTGAAGGCTGATTTTTCAAAGTGCGATTAAATCAATAGTTCGGTGGTCAGAATTCAGAAATATTTGTGTAAGTTTTTGCATTTTTTAGAACATTCAGAATTTCTGTTAGGTTTTGAAGAATACACAAATGAATGTAAAACAAGAACAGGCCAGAGGCGAGGGGCGGGATTTTGTCCGAGTTACTTTCCAAGCAGGTCGTTTCTTTTAGGCTGGTTACAGAAAACTTAAAATTTCAATCTGATTCAGCTCAAATTTATTTCCATTTCTAACCGGTCACACTCCCTACAATCTCCCTCAATACTGCACCGGCTTCCTCCTCGTCTCGCGCAGCTCCTCCCGTGTATGATATGGCTCGTAGGGATCGTTAATGTAGTGCTTTGGGCGCTTCCAGTACTTGGTGACCATCTTATCCAACAGATGGGCCTGCTGCGAGTTGACCATCACATGCTGTCGCAGCCGCCGCTTCCGAGCCGCCGACTTTTTCCACATGTGCTTATGACGGCCGGACATGGTCCTAATCCAACCGCCCCAGTCGAGCCGCTTGAAGCGCTTGATGACGGGCTTGACGCTCTTCCGCTTGCCCTTGACCATCGAGAACTTGATGACCGTTCGGGAGGGTTGCTGGCTTTGGACCGACGGGACTAGGGCACTCTGAAGCGTGGAGTTGATGTTGGCCGGTTGGGCAGTAATGGTGAATGGGGTTCGGAGAGACCCTGAAGCATTGCCAATTCTTAGGAGGGTCGAAAAGCTGCGGGTTAGGGCACCGATGTCGGTCGCGGGCTTCGGAACGAGCCGGTTCACGGGTTGTGTACGAATTGCATAAAGTCCCTGACGGATTGCTGTAAACAAAGTTTGTCAAAACTCTAAATTTAAAAGTATTTAAAATGTCTTACCAACTGATGCAACCGTACGCAACATTTTGACCACTTAAAAACTAAAATTCTTCAAAATTTTCCGTGATTTTAAACAAAATTCACAAAAACACTTCAAAAATCCTCGCGAGATTTTTGACAGTCGGCGGCGATCACATAACAACTAACGTGTTTCACTTCCTCCGAAAAACTCTACACACCGACAAAAACAAGAGAACTGTCAGTTGGTGTGAAGGCAGCTGTGAAAGCTACCTCCATGTGCGCAGCAGTGTGAGATTTGTTTTGAACTGAGGCAGGCATAAATTTTCTGTAAATTTAAAGGATTTTTCGCACTAAAATGGCACAAGGAAAGCTAAAAGTTAAGAGCAAGCCCCCGGTCAACAACAAGAAGGCGGCCAACAAAAAGGGCAGTGCTTTCAGTAAGCGGAAAAGTAAGTATTCAAAATTTAAAACACCACCAAAACAACATTCTTTAAGGTAGGTTAACCTATTCTCAACCCAAATTCAAAATTACAGACGCCCCTATCCAATCGAAAAAACACAAGATCAAGGAGGATGCCAAGTTGAAGCTGGCCGTGTCGCGTACCGTGAATGAGAAGAACGAAGCCGACATCCGGAAGCTGGTGTACGAGGGCCAGAAGAACATGAGCCAGGCGCAGGAGGCGGTGATCAAGCACCACCAGCGGCAAGGAGAGGACGCGCAGCAGGCGGGATCTTCGGCGTCGTCTTCCAAGTGACGGGATTGAATTTTTGAGATAGATTTAAGGTTGATTAATGTAAATAATAATGTCATTAAAATAAAGATTAAACAGTTCTTGAAACCAGCGACAATTAAGATTGAAAATTAATTTACTGAGAAAATATTTCCATTTTACAAGCATTAGTGGGAGCAAACGGCTTTCGGATTTTTGAGTTTAGTGTTGAATTTTGCTTTTTTTTGTATACAATTTATTAGACAGCAGTTCTATCTCACGGTAGTTGCTTTACAAATTTTGTGATATTATGTATATTATGTAATAAATTAAAAACACCCAATTTTTTAAATTTCGATTTTTACAGGTTCTATGAAAATTTCCCGGAAAGAATGATTCTGAAATAGACACTGGCAGGGTGACCACTCAATTCCCATTTTCAAATTCCCGACTTTTTTCCGACTTTTCTAGAAACTTTCATAATACAGCAATTCCATTTGAAAAGAGCCTAAACCAAAAAAAAAGTTCTCCGATCGGGCTCAAAATTTTTCTGGGGGTTCCTTGGCCAAAATAATTAGATTTTGTTTGTTTACAGACCTACATCGTGCTAGGGTCGGAATGGCAAAATCGTAATTTTCAAAAACCACTTTTTCTAAAATCATATCTCCGCCATTTCATCCGATTTTAGCTGTCTTAGATGCAAAGAGGTGATGGATAGTAAAAAGTTCCAAAATCTAGTTTAACTATTGAAAAGTCGTATGAAAACTTAAAATGGCGTTTTGACCGTGTCTGGACCGAGCCTATGTCTGAAAATATTTTTATCGGATTCCTCATTTCACATAACATATCAAAATTGGCGACGAACCACGATTACGATTTTTGAAAATAAAAACGCGCCACGCGCAAAAACGGAAAATGAAATCGGCAAAATCAACTTCACTAAAACTGCGATAACTTCAGCGATGACCTATACATATCTGGGTACCAAAATTTTCGTAATTGAGAGACGCAACTTTTGGTACCATAACATCTATAGGTCATCGCTGAAATTTTAAAGTTATCGCAGTTTTAGTGAAAAAGTTGATTTTTGCCGATTTCGTCATTTTCCGTTTTTGCGCGTGGCGCGTCGAAAACGCAGTTTTTATTTTCAAAAATCGTATCTCCAAAACGTACGGTTCGACATCGCCAATTTTTTGATATGTTATGAAATTTTCCGAGGAATCCGATAAAATATTTTCAGACATAGGCTCTTTGGTCCAGACACGGTCAAAACGCCATTTTAAGTTTTCATACGACTTTTCAATAGTTAAGCTAGATTTTTGAACTTTTTACTATTTTTCCCAAATAGCCAAACTCATCACCTTTCTTTGCGTCTAAGACAGCTAAAATCGGATGAAATGGCGCGGAGATATGATTTTTAGAAAAGTGGTTTTTGCGAAAATGACGAAAATTTGAACCACCCTAGCACGATGTAGGCCACCCTAATGGCCAAACAAAAAAATACGGGTCTAATTATTTTGGCCAAGGAACCCCCAGAAAAATTTTGAGCCCGATCGGAGAACTTTTTTTTTGGTTTAGGCTCTTTTCAAATGGAATTGCTGATAGGTATTACTTATCTAAAGAACTCTTTATAAAAAGAGTCAATATTAACCATCAAAAACAAATTCTAAATAAATTTAAAAAAAACTATTGAAAATTTTCGTAAAAACAGAAACATAACAACAAATTCCTAAAAAATACTTCAAAAATGGAAGCACTCATTATTTTGATTCAGAGTAGAAACAAAAACGTTACTTAATCCACCTTTAGGTGGTTCGTGCCTTCCTCGCATTCATAATGTGAATACACTACACAGCCTCAATAAAAAAAACGGAATCGACGTAACACCTTATAATGTGGCCCTCTTAAACCTTGCGGTTTCGTCAACGGATCCACAGGCGTGTATCGTTCTTTTTGCGACAAGACTCCGCCTCCCGGGTCTCCTAAGTGTGAAGGTATGGGCACGGGGAGAGGGCACCGAATATCTATATTTACACTTAGAATTTTTTGCGTCCGCCCCGGGATTCGAACCGGCGACCTCTGGATTGTGAGTCCAGTGCGCGGTCCGATTGATCCACACAGGCTGACGACAGCCTCAATAAAGTGTATAAATCACACTTATTTTTATCAAAATATCTAAGATCAGGTCTCAAAAAAGTGTATTAAAACACTTAAGTACTTATGACTTTTGATAGGGTTGTCAGATCTTGAACCGTTTGGCTCGTTGAAAAGGTCTTTCAAATACCTTTCACACAATATATAGCATGACTGGTTACAAAAACCACCCTTTTTTACAATCTTCCGAAGTTTAGCTAAATTCGTTTTTTCATCATAGCTTTTGAAGTACTTTTCTAAACTTCATGATATTAACTAGGATCTTGTGAGACCCCAAGACGGATCGAATGAGACCAAAACGGTCCAAATCGGTTCAGCCAGTCCGGGGATTATCGTGTGCATATTTTTCGATGCACGGACTTACAGACATACACACGCACAGACATTTGTTCAGAATTTAATTCTGAGTCGATAGGTATACGTGAAGGTGGGTCTACAAGGTCGAATAAAAAAGTTCGTTTTTCGAGTGATTTTATAGCCTTTCCTCATTGAGGTGAGGAAGGCAAAAACAATCAATCAGTATCAGTCTTTGAAAAATAACCGAGATTAACAATACTTTCAATTTAAAGGTTTATTTTTAAATTTGGATAACGTATAGTTTTTGATTCTTAGTTTCAACTGGAAATGGCAAAAAGTTAAAGATAACTGAATTAAAAATGTTATTCTTCATTTCATTTTATTTGCAATCATAGAACACTTAAAACATGATGATTATTATTATTCTTTCAAAAATTAAGAAACATATCAAGGAATTCGTAAAAAAAAGTTTTTACCGGTTCTCTTATCAACTTTGTATATTTTGATATTGAATTTTAAATCAATGTTGATTTATCTAGTTGTCAGTATCTGTTTTATTGACGTAGACTTACGTCTTTGTCGAAGGTACTGAGGTGCCATTCCAAAAAAACCCGGGCCGAAGGCCCTGGAATATTGCGTCATCCGTCAATCGCTTTTATCTTCCTTCCCTCAAATCGAAACGGCACGATTTTGGTTCCATTTGATTCGAAAATTATTCAGCAATTTGCTATTAAATTTTCAATGTTGGCAAAATAGTTAACTATTGTAACAACTCAATGTTTTAAAAAAAATTCAAAATGCTGAGATTTTGCAAGCAAAATGAGCGCTTCCCACTCACGGACGGGAATGTCAAGTACTTATTTTGAGGGGAAAATCACACAAGCAGCGCGACCGGTACCGGTCGCGAAAAAGGAGGGGAAGTAGCGGGCCGAAAACATATATAAGAAACTGCGCCGCATTTCAGACCATAATTCACGTCTCAGACGTCGGACCGGCAGCAGCAGCACATGGTGTCGATTTCTGGAAAAGTCAGGGAAAACCTGGAATTGTCAGGGAATTTTATTTGACCTGGAAAAGTCAGGGAAAGTCAGGGAATTTTAAGCTGGGTCAGGGAATTCCGATGATCCTAAAATATTACTACAAAATTTAATTTCTTTTTGAAAATTCACCCTTGATTATGTTTTTGAATGTCTTCCAGGCCAAACTTTGCAACATTGATAATATTTATTTTTTTATATTGGTCAGTCCGGAAGAAACGCAAAACTCCATATAAAAATGCTTAAGAAAAGGGTCACAAAGAAAAGGAACAGCAACGAAAAGTTGCATTTGGCACATCTTCGCGCGTTGCTTGTTTGCAATACATATGTTAAGGTTTAAAAATCAAATAATTTGGATTTGCTTTTGATTAGCGTTCAACTGAAAATTACAAATTACTAGCGCACACAGGGGGGACACCTGCCCCACCAACCTCAGAGATTTGTTCTAAAATTGGTCGTGTGCTCAGCATATAGGGACCATAGAGAGAATCATACATTTTGTCATAAAAATTGAATGATGAAAAAATTCAAAAGTTAAAAAAACGAACAATAAAAATATATCTAAAATTCTGAAGCTCAATGATTTAAAATTTTGAAAATTCTGAAATTCTGATATTTTGGAATTGTTGATTTCTTAATTTTTTTTTAATTTTTATTCTAAAATTCTAAAAAAATTTAAGGTTAGAAAATTTTCCAAAATTTCACTATAGTAGACGTTATCTAAATTTTGATTTTTCTCAAAATTATTGAACTATGATTTAAAAATGACCCAAAGTAATCTAATTTTGTAAGCAAAATAGCGATGGTGAAATAGAATTAAAAATTAAAGAATTAAATTCAAGTTTAAATGAAATAAAATATTTTTTTTTAAATAAACATGGTCGTTATGGACGGTGCGGATATCGCGCGGTAGCAATTTTAAATAAAAAAATATTGAGAGAAATAAAATTACTTTCAACTTATAAAGAAAAATATAATCAAAAATCAAGACAATTTTATTTTTCGTTGAGTTTAAAAACTTCGATTTTTTATTGATTGAGTTTTCTTCCGAAAATTTTTGTTTGTATTTTCTCAATAAGAAAAATGATAATGAAGGATATAAGTCGGTTACTAACCAATCCGTCTCAGTTGAAATATACTATGGTCATGGCCAAGTCCTGCCAAGACGGAGATACTAATAGATACATACATTCATACATACAAGAAAAATGATAATGAAGGATTTCCTAATTAAATGTATGACTACACTCAACTCATTTTTAAACACACTGACTCTGAATATTTAATTTCTTTTAAGTTTTGAGTAATGTTTTTTACCCTTATTTATTTTTCTTTTGTTACTGGATACATTCAATTTAAATCTTATGAATCTTAATCATATTTTAAACTCTTCCTGAAGATACAGACGTTAGGATGTAACAAAAATTATTATGGGGGCATGTTCCAGTGAGTGTGCTGTGCTTATATCCCAAATATGGGCTTGATTGGACGTAACAGAAGCTGACCTCTGCCATTGAATTTTAGATGGGATTTAACCAGTAGATTTTTTTTTAAATTTAAACATTCTTGAAGAAAACTAAAAAAATCAAAATATTAAAAAAAATACAGCTTCAAAATTGAATTATTTAGAAATCAGGAAATTAAATTAGGAAACATAGTTAAAAAAAACCAAAACAAAATAAATAATTTATATTAAAAAAATTAAAAGAGCAAAGAAAAATTAAAAAAAACAATCAAGAGAAAAAACAGATATTTTCTTCAATTATTAAATTCTTAAATTCTCAAATTCTCAAATTCTCAAATTCTTAAATTCTTAAATTCTTAAATTCTTAAATTCTTAAATTCTTAAATTCTTAAATTCTTAAATTCTTAAATTCTTAAATTCTTAAATTCTTAAATTCTTAAATTCTTAAATTCTTAAATTCTTAAATTCTCAAATTCTTAAATTCTTAAATTCTAAAATTCTAAAATTTAAATTCTTAAATTCTTAAATTTTTAAATTCTTAAATTTTAAATTCTTAAATTCTTAAATTTTAAATTCTTAAATTCTTAAATTCTTAAATTCTTAATTCTTAAATTCTTAAATTCTTAAATTCTTAAATTTAAATTCTTAAATTCTAAATTCTTAAATTCTTAAATTCTTAAATTCTTAAATTCTTAAATTCTTAAATTCTTAAATTCTTAAATTCTTAAATTCTTAAATTCTTAAATTCTTAAATTCTTAAATTCTTAAATTCTTAAATTCTTAAATTCTTAAATTCTTAAATTCTTAAATTCTTAAATTCTTAAATTCTTAAATTCTTAAATTCTTCAATTCCTATATTCCTAATTTTCTAGGTTCTTGAATGTTGCCATTTTTGTAACCATCTTAGATTACAGAAAACCTGATAAAATTTGAAGTATTTTTGGAGTTATTTTTTTTCGGTTAGAGAAATTTTGAGAAGAAGATGTAGGAAAATTTGCTTCGATTTTTTAAGTGACGCTTTCGTAAGATCATCGATTATAAACTGTATCTTAAATTTAAAATCTCAAATCGAGGATTTATTACAATTTTTAAATTTTATTATTTTTCTTTATTTTGATTTGATTGATTTGAATTTTTGTTTTTTTTTTTTTTTGCCAAAATGTTTATTTTGGCATTTATCTCTAGTCTACCTAATTTTAGCAAAAATATATTTTCATCGTTGCAAGATTCTGCGTTCTGAGATTACAAAATTGAATTTATTATGATACTCTTTTGTATGGATTTAACGCTGATTGGGTTTTGGGATGGCGCGGATTTTTTTTATTTCTCCGTAACAACCCTGAATAAAGGAATTTGAGAATTCAAGAATTTATAAAATATGGTCTCTTCGGAAAAGTTGTTTCAACTTTTATTAAGATCCAGCATCCGAGATTCCATAGGGATTGTACAACTACATTTTACATATCCCAATCTATTTTAACCCCGTAAAAATGTACTTGAAAAATTCACACTTTATTGTATATTTTTCCTAGTTTTCCAGTTTTTTCAATCATTCTTAAGGTTCTGCAAAATCACTTAGTTGTGTCTCCAAAACCTTTAGTTTTTTTTTATAAAAAACACAATCAAAAATTGCATCGGCCTAATTCGTTTAAAAAATCCGGCAAAAGGCATCAATTTTAAAATTAAACTTGATTTTTTTTAATTAAAATCAAATTTTCAATTGATTTTTTTTGGAAAACTTTTAACTTTAAATTTTCTTAAGGGAATGAAGTGAAATTAACTTATCGCAATTTGAAATTTGGGAATTTGAAATTTGCAGCAATTTTAATTATTATTTATTTCTAGATATTTTTTTTTTTTTGAAAAGGTCCTATAAACTATTGTGTTTCATATGTGTATACACGCAGAAAAATAAGGCATATTTGAATCAACAAAACGTTTTGTTGATTTGAAAATCATAATTTTTGTTGAATCAACGCTAAACGTCAAAGCAGCTTTTTCAAAACAACAAAAGACTTTCGTGGAATCGAGAAAATCAAGGTTTGTTTCAACGCAAAATCGGCGTTGATTATATTCAACAAAAATTTTGTTGATTCAAACCTCGTACAGGCTGATTCTACAAAACTTTTTTCTGCGTGTAGGCCCTTTAAAAAAAACTCTAGATTTTTTGGTAAAGGACAACATTTAAAATGACATCAAAAGATTTAAAAACATAGGACATTTGTTTGGTTGCTCATTTTGGATGTTCGATAAGAAAAAATTATTGACAAAATAAAAAAAAAGTTTTTTAGTTTTTGCAGAATCCATCGCTGAAAAAATAAAATAAAAAAGTCATTGAAGTTTTTCAATATCTTAAATTTTCAATATTCAAAAAGAAAAATGCATGAAACCATAAAAACGCTCTAAACCATATGTTAGTTTAAAATAGAAAATAAAAAAAAAAATGTGGTCTGGAGAGGTCAGGGAAAAGTCAGGGGATTTTATTTTGGGTTTTGGATCGACACCATGGCAGCAGGAAAGCTCAGCCTAGAACAGCAGCAGCAGGAGAGAGAGAGACCAGAACTTCAAAAGAAGCGCGCATCGCCTTCTCGTCGTCACCGTCAGCCAGTTGCCTCTCGATGGCCGGACCGTTTGGATCTTTCGTGGTAGGGGGTGAGGATTTCCCAACTCTTCGGAGTTGCCGAGGCAGCAACAAGATGAGGCGCGCGCCTGCTGCCTTCTCGCCGAACAATTGCCTCTCGTGGGTCGTTGTTGTGAAACAATCAGGAAGGGGGTGAAGACTTCCCAACACTTCGGAGTTGCCTCACTCCCCGTCTCTCGTCCCACCCGTGATGAGTCGGTGAAATGCCTTGCAGGTCAACATTTGAAATATCTGGCAAAGAATCAATTAAAAGTCTGGAAAAATCGGGCAGAAAAAATCTAACAGTTCTGAATGGTGGGAGGAACAACAATGTTGAATTTGTATTTTCTTTAAATACACATACTTTTTTAATTCTATTTTCAATAAAATAAGTTCATTTTAATAAAAAAAAAAAAAATCAAAATGGGCATAAAATAGAAAATCTGTCAATATCTGGCACTAGGAAAGGTACATCTTTATTCTGGCAAACACTTGAAAAATCTGGCATTCCCAGAATTATCTGGCAACCTGGCAACTCTGCTTGCAGGAACTAGTGTTGGTCTTCGGGGGTGACGGATTGCACAGCTTGCAGAACCCCTCTCTCCCCCACATTATGGTACCAAATTTTCATTCTGTTCGCGAAAAAATCGTTTTTTGTTCTTCTCTCCTCCATTAGATGTTTCCATTGTTTAAATAAGGCTTTCTAGTCAAAGATTTACACTCAACCCCCGGTGGTTGGTCACTTTTTCGTTTGACACTTTTTTAGTTTGTACCCCGTTGGTTGGTCAAAGTCAAACTAAAAAGTGACGAACTGTCACTTTTTACACGGCGCTCACGCACACTAT